>NC_135752.1:6822916-7125000 GCF_041903045.1 Epinephelus lanceolatus
ACATTAGTTGAATAAACCATATCTATATCTATATCTTTATCTATCTATCTATCTATCTATCTATCTATCTATCTATCTATATGTATATATGTATATATGTATATATATTTATTTTGTGTCCTCCTCAATATATAATATAATTACTGTCTTGTATTTCATCATAGTTGTATATATCTATAACAGCATGTGCCTAAATTTGTTATAATGTCTGTAGAAATTCTTATTCTAATAATTCTAATAATGTACCCTTTCATATCTGTTAACCTCCAGCAAACCTTGTCTTTTCAGCTAATAAAAATGGTTGAAAACAGAACACCACCTTGTGTGTAATAAAGATGGCTTTAGTTTTTACAACAAATGTACTGTGAATTTGTATTCTTCAGTATTACAGAAGCAGATCCAACATTCATGGAGTCTCTTAATTTGCCAATCATAATCATAATGTTATGTTTAAATAAAAATCAAAAGTTCCGTTGGTGCAATAACAAGTGTCTTTATACTAAATAAATCCTTTTATTTTACGTGTCAGTAAAAAAATGATATTTGCTGAGAATCATCTCAATATGCACAGTATATATATTTTTATTTTTCTTAATTTGAGGCTAGATTAAACAATAAAGAGCTAAACAGAGAGTGATACTGGATTAAAGTGTAATTACTACAACAAACAGCACCACCCCTATATCTCTGATCACTGCTTCTTCTGCCACTAGACCCACTGCTAACAAACTGTCGTCATGGTCATGTATGCTGTTTACCTCACCTGCTTTGGGTGTATGTACCATATGATGCACTGTTTTATTGTTATTATGATACTACATATTAGATTTTTTACTCAAACTTTTCTCATGTTCTTCTGTCTGATGGTGATAATAAAATATATTTGTCATGTTGACAGATGTAAAAACAAGCAAACCACACAGTCAACAAATGCCAATAATACTGCAAATTATATCACAAATTTAACACTGAGGACGTGTTTTCTTTTTGATGGAGGGAATTTTTGTTGTGGATTTCTCTGCATGAGAAAAGGTGTAAATTTCCTCCCTCTATCATATAGTAACAGCTGTCTTCCTCTCCTCCACCCTTAACAACTGCTCTGCTCATCACCTGTAAGTTTTGTTGTTGTGATTAGTTTATAATGAACAATTAAGACCTCTAAGGTATGTTTTTAACATCCTGCATATAATAACTCTACTGTTATGAATAACTGAGTTGAAGCTGTTATGCCGTGATGTGCAGAAATAGAGTTGAGTAACATAAACTTTTAATGGTATTGGCAGGCTGAAGAGCGGGCTGTAATCAGA
This sequence comes from Epinephelus lanceolatus, assembly GCF_041903045.1. Classification (NCBI taxonomy): domain Eukaryota; kingdom Metazoa; phylum Chordata; class Actinopteri; order Perciformes; family Serranidae; genus Epinephelus; species Epinephelus lanceolatus. Next base: position 6,824,224 of record NC_135752.1, read on the forward strand.
AATATATTCTTTTGACACAAGCAGCCTTGAAGAATGCTGTGAAATTGATTCTTTTTTTCATAGATCACACAAATCAATATCAGATGCACAAAGATTCAAATGATATTGAATGTGCTGTCTTTGTAACACAGCTTTATAAGCCATGTCAATTGTTTAGCTTAAGTGATATAGTGTGTAAATAAAGAAATTGGGTTATTCTGAGGCCTATAAAACCTTAACTTACACAGAGCGTTGAATATTTGTTTGTATACAGAGATTAATGTTAACTGACACTAAATGTTAAAGGCCAAGTCAACGCAAACACAGTTAAATACACTGGAAAAGATTTAGAGCAGGACTATATCACTCCCAAGTATGTTAATGTATTTCATATTCCATGTTTTTTTAATAGTTTGAGCCAAGGTGGACAAGCAACAGAGTCAAAACAACAAATCTGGTTATTTTCTAATTGAACCACTAAATGAATATTTGTTAGCTAATGATCCACAAATATGAAAGCAGGAGAGTGTCCATGCACCTCCATAGATACATACATTGCAGGTAGGGCTGTTATTCAAGATTATTTTTATTGTAAATTAATCAGTCAATTATTTTCTCGATTAGTCAATTTGTTGTTTAATCTGTAAAATTTCAGATATGTTGATCAGGGTTTCCCAAAGCCTGGGATGACATTCTTGAATGCCTTGTTCAGATATTCAGTTTACTACTGAAGATATAGCCTACTGAATGTATACATATGCTGCTTTTGCTTTTTAATGATTATAACAGTGATTTCTGTCTGAAATTGCTTTTTTGTTTTTCCAAAAATTTGAGAGAATTTCTCCAGGGAGTGCAGTTAGCGCCAGTGGGAGCGCCATGCCAGTCTAGCTCTGACACCGAAAGTTTGTCGGATTTAGCAACAGTAACTAAGGGGGGCGGGCTTAAGTGAAGGGTGAATTGACCATCAAATTCTGCTACAGAGACTGTAACATTTAATTGGCCTTAAAGGTTCTGCACTAAGCTGGTTTAAATCCTTTTTATCTGATCGATTGCAATTTGTTCACATTCATGATGAATCATCTTTACATACTAAAGGTTGTTTTGAAGTTCCACAAGGTTCTGTGCTCGGACCAATTCTATTCACTATATATATATATGTATATATATATATATATATATATATATACATATATATGATGACACACAATTATATCTATCAATCAAGCCAGAAGAAGCAGATAAATTAACTAAACTTCAAACATGCCTTAAAGACATAAAATCATGGATGAGCTCCAATATCTTTATGTTAAATTCAGACAAAACTGAAGTTATTGTTCTTGGCCCCATTCACCTCAGAATCTCTTTATCTGATGAGATAGCTTCTCTGGATGGCATTGCTCTGGCCTCTAGCACTACTGTAAGAAACCTCAGAGTAATATTTGATCAAGATTTATCTTGAATTGAATTTATTTATTTATAGGGACAATGCAGTTAACATTCAATACAAGGCATGAATCTGATGTGCTACATATAGAGTTATACACTGCCTGGCCAAAAAAAAAGTCACCACCAAAAAAAAAGGTCATACACTCTAATATTTCGTTGGACCGCCTTTAGCTTTGATTACAGCACACATTCGCTGTGGCATTGTTTCGATAAGCTTCTGCAATGTCACAAGATTTATTTCCATCCAGTGTTGCATTAATTTTTCACCAAAATCTTGCATTGATGATGGTAGAGTCTGACCGCTGCGCAAAGCCTTCTCCAGCACATCCCAAAGATTCTCAATGGGGTTAAGGTCTGGACTCTGTGGTGGCCAATCCATGTGTGAAAATGATGTCTCATGCTCCCTCAACCAGTCTTTCACAATTTGAGCCCGATGAATCCTGGCATTGTCATCTTGGAATATGCCCGTGCCATCAGGGAAGAAAAAATCCATTGATGGAATAACCTGGTCATTCAGTATATTCAGGTAGTCAGCTGACCTCATTCTGTGAGCACATACTGTTGCTGAACCTAGACCTGACCAACTGCAGCAACCCCAGATCATAACACTGCCCCCACAGGCTTGTACAGTAGGCACTAGGCATGATGGGTGCATCACTTCATCTGCCTCTCTTCTTACCCTGATGCGCCCATCACTCTGGAACAGGGTAAATCTGGACTCATCAGACCACATGACCTTCTTCCATTGCTCCAGAGTCCAATCTTTATGCTCCCTAGCAAATTGAAGCCTTTTTTTCCGGTTAGCCTCACTGATTAGTGGTTTTCTTAAGGCTACACAGCTGTTCAGTCCCAATCCGTTGAGTTCCCTTCGCATTGTGCGTGTGGAAATGCTCTTACTTTCACTATTAAACATAGCCCTGAGTTCTACTGTTGTTTTTCTTCGATTTGATCTCACCAAACGTTTAAGTGATCGCCGATCACGATCATTGAGGATTTTTTTCCGGCCACATTTCTTCCTCGAAGACGATGGGTCCCCACTATCCTTCCAGTTTTTAATAATGCGTTGGACAGTTCTTAACCCAATTTTAGTAGTTTCTGCAATCTCCTTAGATGTTTTCTCTGCTTGATGCATGCCAATGATTTGACCCTTCTCAAACAGACTAACATCTTTTCCACGACCACGGGATGTGTCTTTCGACATGGTTGTTTAGGAAATGAGAAGCAACTCATTGCACCAGTTGGGGTTAAATAACTTGTTGCCAGCTGAAAGATAATCGCCCATGCAGTAATTATCCAATAGGAGGCTTGTACCTATTTGCTTAGTTAAATCCAGGTGGTGACTTTTTTTTTGGCCAGGCAGTGTAGCTACAGCTAATTTTCAACTCCTGTCCCTAGTTGGGCTCTAAAACAAATACAACATACAAAATCACAATCCTATAAAAATACAATATACAAATACCATATACAAAAACAAGTACAACCTATAATAAACCCCAAATAATCCTGTACAAATATAACTTAAACTACAAAGATTAAGTTCAAAATCATCACAAATCTATACAACAATAGGAAGAAGGAGAAAAAAAAATCTTACAAACCAATCCAATCTTTTAACTCCCATTTAAAACAAACCTTATGGACTGCGTTTTTTCATCTGCGTAATATTGCAAAAATTAGGCCTATCCTGTCCCAAAAAGATGCAGAAAAATTGGTCGGTGGATTTGTTACCTCTAGGCTGGATTACTATAATTCCCTATTATGAGGTTGCTCTAATAAATCTGTAAAAACTCTCCAGCTAATTCAGAATGCAGCAGCACTGACAGAAACTTGAAAAAGAGATCATATTTCTCCTGTTTTAGCTTCTCTGCACTGGCTCCCTGTAAAATCCAGAATTGAATTTAAAATCCTTCTCCTAACTTACAAAGCTCTAAATGGACAGGTTCCGTCATATCTTAGAGAGCTCATAGTGCCTTATTATCCCACCAGAACACTGCGCTCTGAGAATGCAGGGTTACTCGTGGTCCCTAAAGTCTCTGAAAGTAGAACAGGAGCCAGAGCCTTCAGCTATCAGGCTCCTCTTCTGTTGAACCGTCTTTCTGTTTCAGTCTGGGAGACAGACACGGTCTCCACAATAAAACTAGACTTGAGGCTTTCCTTTTTGATAAAGCTTGTAGTTAGGGCTGGCTCAGACTTGCCTTGGACCAGCCCCTAGTTAGGCTGACATAGGCTTGGTCTGCTGGGCCTCGTATGATACACTGAGCCCCTTCTCTCCTTCTCTCTCTGTCCTCAATTTCTGAAAAGTTCTTCTTCATTTGCTAACATTCAAGTCCTATTACTGCATATCGCTAACTCGGCTCTACTGCATGTCACAACTCGGCTTCTTCTCCGGAGGCTTTGTGCTCCACTGTCTCGCAGGTTAACTTGTATCGCAGCTATGCCTGGATGGTGTGTTGTGGTTACACTGCTGCTGTGGTCCTGCCTGATGCCTCCTGCTGCTGCTGTTATTATTAGTCATACTTGTCACATACATATACTATCATATATTAATATATACTTACAATACAGTACCACAATTATTGTTATTATTATTTTATTATTACAAAAATTAATGTTATTGTAGCTATTGTCATTACTGCTTGCCCTGCATCTCTCTCTGTCTCTCTTTATGTCTCATTTTGTCATATTGCTTACTGTACATTTATTATGTTGATCTGTTCTGTATGACACCTATTGCACGTCTGTCCGTCCTGGAAGAAGGATCCCTCCTCAGGTGCTCTTCCTGAGGTTTCTACCATTTTCTTTTACCCGTTAAAGGGTTTTTTGGGGAGTTTTTCCTTATCTGCTGTGAGGGTCCAAATGACAGCATGACATGCTGTAAAGCCCTCTGAGGCAAATTGTGATTTGTGATATTGGGCTTTATAAATAAAATTGAATTGAATTGAAAGTAATTGATTAATCCGGGGGTATTCAACATTGTTCAGGCCAAGAACCCCTTGGCTGTAAAAGAGAGATGGAGCAGGGACCCCTTATAACATAAAATGTAAAAAGAAAAAAAAAATCTGTGGCATATTAAACTGGGCCTACAAGGTGTAGGACAGTGGTTCCCAACTGGTCCAGCCAAATTTCTCCTTAGTCATTTAGAATCCACACAGTTTTATACATTTAACATCACACTTGTGTTTGGAACATGCAGTCAAGCTAGTTTGCTGCGTCTGTTAAGTAGCTGTCTGTTAGTCACTCTACAGCAGAAAACGTACTTAAATGTACTTAAAAATAAATGCTCTGTGCCAGAAATTTACTGAACTTCGAATAAAGTGAGCTTTTTACAAACTTGACACATTTGCGAATCACTTGTGGTCCATTCAGAATGGACCCGCAACCCACTTTTGGACCGTGACCTACCAGTTGGGAACCACTGGTGTAGGGTGGCCTGAGGTGCCATGTTTAAACTTACTTTTATATGTTGCACCCAATACTAAGCTATTACAATAATAATTATTGACAGATTAATATATTTATACATTATGAATTCATTTGAAGAGGATTTGTGGTTAGCAATTATGCCATCATCAGTGTTATGCACTATTAATTACATGGATTGTTTTGTTTTTTTGATAAATAGGCTAATTTTTTCAATGGTCCCCTGTTGAAGACCAATGGATTAAATGGATCCATCAAATAATTGTTGCAGCTGTTCAGCACATTCATTTTGCAAACAACATAAAGACACACAAAGAGACAGATAAGAAAGTAGAATAATAAAAACATAAATAACTGAATCTTAACTACATTTTATAATGATAATATTCTGTGCATAGTTGGTGCAAGGATGGTATGTGTATTGTTTTGTATTAATGTAGCAAGGTGTCTGACTGGGACTGTATTGATGCATTTGGAAAAACTATAAAGTGAATTTCTCTCTCTCTTTCAATTTAGATTCAATGTAATTGGCTTTATTTGCATGAGGTTATGGATCAAACATGTTACCAAAACAAAAGGTCACATATCACATACACATTACACAATAGAATATAAATAGTAAATAGCAAAATGAAATAGAAGAAAAAGGGGAACAAGGTGTCTGATACTGAAATATTTCTTGCTTTGTGACATGCAATTTCATATTCTCGTTCCACTTCTACTGTAGAGCTGTCCTCTCTGTCTTTTGGGAGGGTAAGAATTTTCTGGTTAGATTCAAGAATGAAGTATTTAATTTCTTTGTATCTTGAACAACTTGTGAGAAAATAAACTTCTGTCTTCTGTCTCAAATTTTCTTTGTTTGTTCCAGTCATGTGGCGAGTCTATGGCCAGTAATTCTATATCTAGTTAAGGTTTGTCTTTTGCAGGATGTTATATTTAGGCTGAATATTGGGTTAATTGGAATTCTCTGTCCAGTAAATCATAGCAATCTAGTTTATTTATTAATTGGATTTCTGTTTTCCCTCTGCTTAAAATACCTTAGTTTACAATCTTTGTCTGTCTGTTTTATATATGAGTTGCAAATTATTTTCATGGCATAATTTTGACATTTGAATATGATTTCCTCATTGGTTCCATTCCAGGTATTTTATTTTATCTAAGGTTCAGATGGCTTTGTTGGTCCAAGTATGCTCTGTGTTGGTATGAGTCTGAATCTGAAGTGAAGCCAAACCATTAACACAACAGCTAGGCTCTCACAGTTTGACAACAGTCACAATACAAAAAACAACAAACCTAAAGTAAGGAATAAAGTTTATCCAGAGCTGTGTCAATAACAAAACTCGTTTTTTTACAGTTAAACCAGACTAGGGCGGAAACCTCAGCAACCAGGAGAATCAACAGCAAAGGCCATATTGTCCAACCTCACAAACAGATAATTATCGATGTTGAGACCTGTCAGCCATTGGCTGGAGTATTCTATGTAAGTACCTTGGACAGATCCCTTGTTTCTGGTGGCAGCATGATCAGGACCACGGTCAGCACCCTGTAGTTACTCTGACTGGAGAATTTAAGGACAGTGTTTGTTCTTTCACTTTATAAGTTGAATTTTAGTGTCATATCTCTGAGAAAAAAATAATATTCAGCCCCCCATTACTGTGTTCTCAGACATAGTTGTTACAAAGTTAAAACAAAGAAGCTGATTTGCTCCCTGATTCATAACTGAGCGCGATGCGACTCTCTAAACAATGCTTTCCCATTGACATAGCTGATGGTGTGTATTAAATAACTAATTCAACACTACCACATTATTGTGTGTGATATGTGAACCACTGTGCACCATTTACACCTCCTCTAAATCAAATTAATTGTTTAACTACATTGAATAATCAGAAATAGCATCCATCCATTTTCTAACCACTTATCCTCTTGAGGGTCGTGGTGGGGGCTGGAGCCTATCCCAGCTGACATTGGGTGAGAGCAGAAGCGGTCCTGGCTAGTTTTACGCCCTGGGCAAACCATCCCTCTCCCATGGGGAGAACATGCAAACTCCGCACAGAAGTACTCCCGCACCCAGGATCGAACCAGGAACCCTATCGCTGTGAGGCAATGGTGCTAACCACCACACCACCGTGCCGCCCATCAGAAATAGCAATCATTTTAAAATGAAGCAAGTTACTGATCACATATAGAAACTGCAGTTTAATTTTTTTTAATCATCATTAAATACAGTTGGTTTTATTAGATTATATAAAGTTATTAAAACTTTATGTATGATACATGCATACATACACTTTGAGATTATTTTTGCTTAAAGGGATTATTCACCCCCCACAATCAAAAACACATATTTTTCCTCTTACCTGTAGTGCTATTTATCAGTCTAGATTGTTTTGGTGTTAGTTGTGGAGTGTTGGAGATATCAGCCGTAGAGATGTCTAATAATATGGTTATAAATGGCACTTGGCTTGTTGTACTCAAAGACCCTGTTTCCAGTTATAATCTATGGACCCTATTGTGAGCATTTTCATGTAGGAACTATTTTCTTCTGTCAAGCTATCCATCAACCATATCACGCCGCAGAAGAAAACATGCATCTACTCATGGACGATAGGCTCGTGCTCAGGACAGCGTCACATGTGAACATTAATGGTGTCCTTCTCAGCTGAGCTGTAACGTTAGCTAGCTCAAAAGTGCTAGATGAGCTAGCAGTAGATGCACACTTTCTCCGTCGCAGTGATTTGGTTGACACCTGTAATTCTGTAGAAAGAAAATAGTTCCTACATGAAACTGCTCACACCAAGCTCTGTGGATTATCTTGAGTGACCAGGTCATAATTTCTGGAAAGAGACATTGCTGTTGCTGTTTTCAAATGTAATCTTTCAGCGCCTTGAGCACCAAAAGCTGAGTGCTATCTAGTTCCATTATATTGGAGAGAAGGCAGACATCTCTACAGCCGATATCTCCAACACTCGGCAACTCACACCAAAACAATCTAGACTGATAAATAGCACTACAGGAAAACAAATGTGTTTTTGATTGTGGGGTAAACTGTCCCTTTAACTTTATGTTGTATTGACTAAAGTAAATTGGGATCAAACTATTCTTTGCTCTTTCTCCTCCAAGTTTCCAAAACTTGGAGGAGAAAACTGAAGTTAAGAACTAGGCTACTTAGCTTTCTTATGATGGCTTTCTATTCATATTAGACAACATTATAAGATTTTATGATTAACTTTTAAGGTTTCAGACAGTCAACAGATAGGGTTTTATTAATTATGCCTGACACAAAAGAAGTCTCTTACATTTTCTACACTGTATATGCCTACAACTACTGTTGGCAACAGGGCAACATCCCAGATTATCTTTTTTTGAAACCCTTCAGCTCTTCAGAGGGAATCCCCAAACAATTCCAATGTAGCTCCCAGTGTCCTGGATAATTTTCATAGTCTCCTCCCATGGTTGCTCATATCCAGAACTCTTTTATGGTGAGATGCCTGAGTGATATCCTTACCCTGACCACCTCAAATGAATTTTCTCTGTGCGGAAGAACTGCAGCTGGTCAATAGATACCTCCCACATCACTAAACATATTTATTAAACTTAGTGTTATTCATCTAAGCGAGGCCCTCCACCTTGTTCCTAGCCCAAAAGGCAGTCTCTAGATATGGGCTATGCCTTCAAATGTCTACGTCCAAACTGGAGAGAGAAAATAGAGCCCTTTGTAAGAATCACCGGTCGCTGAACCCAAATATGTAACAGCATAACATGAAACCTGGTGTACATCCGGCCACCACCCTGTCATCAAAGGTTAAAATAAGACCACATCATCAGCCATATATTGTATTTCATTATATTTATAGTAAAAGATTAACCTTCATTGATGCCCATCGGGAAAATTTGGTTGTTGCGGCAGCACAAGGACAGCAATTGTACAGATAAATAGAGACTTAAAAATAAATTATAGCTGCTGCGCAGCGATGGGTCAGGTCCGGGCATTTTTTGGCAATTCTGAGCAACAAGCAGAAGAATTTGAAGACATTTAGGAATTTAGCAACACAATCTGCCTTTTGCATCAGCTGAGGCTTGAACTCACAACCTCTGAGACTAAGTATCAATTTCTATCTCACTGAGCTAATTAGTCAGTGACAATTCATATGTAGCTTCACAAATTGACTAAGCCAGACGTGCAGGTTTAGCAGCCGTCCATGCATGGAAAAGCAGATTTCAAACCACTGTAAAAAATTCAGTTATCGAAACAAAAATCTGAAAATACACATATTGCATCTAGACAGCATGGAGATGTTGGTAATTTGTTTGTAACAATGATTGATTTGCTCCATAAGTGAGAAACTGATGTTTAAAATTACCATTTTTACATTGACTCCAATTGTTCACATTAGAGCAAAATTCAAAATGCTGTCAAAAGTTCAGTTTTTGAGATAAAATTCTGAAATTTGCCACACATCATCTACCATGACTCTAGAATTTTGTCATTTTTTTCATGAACATTGAAGATTTATTTAGCAAGAATTTGCATGTATATGTTTACAGTACCGTTTACAGTCAAACATTTTGATGCACTGCAGGCTCAATTTTTGATAAATCAAAAATCTGTTTTTGTGGGACAGTCTGAAGATGCTCTGTAGCAAGTTTGGTGTCAATTGAGCAAAAATTGTGGGAGGAGATAGGTTTAAGAAGTTTTACAGTTTTTGAAAAAATGATGAAAAAAAGTTGTGAAGTTGTAGCACGTATGGTTGATTTGTTATGACAAGTTTTGAACTTTAGATGCTTGCTGTAGCGCCACCATCAGGACTATTGGCTTGAGTTTACAGCTGAGGATATCTGGCATGAGACTGGACCTTTGTGCAAAATTTGATGAGTTTTCACCCATGGGAAGTATGATTTCCTCGGAAGAAGAAGGAAGAAAGAAGAAAGAAGAAGAATACCTAAGATTACAATAGTGTGCACGGACACTAATGATAGGAGGTATTTTGAGGTCCAGTGTGTAAGATTTAGGGGGATTTAGTGGCACATAGTGGTGAATATTGCAGATTGCAACCAGCTGAAACTTCTATAGGTCAGAATTCCTTCAGTATTCATTGTTCAGGAGGTTTATATTGGGAGCCAAATTATCCACAGAGGTCTCATCTTCTCCAAAACAAACAGACCAGGTGATTAAAAATGGTAAAAACACTGAATTAAGCAGTTTCATGTTACAAATCAGTGTTTCTCCAATGCTGTTTGGCGTGTCAGAGATAGGTTGCAGGCCCAGCACCTGCTAATGTGTGCTCACTTTTTTTTCTGTGTTAACATAAGATCCCAATTTTTAGGAGGTTTTCCACCAAAAGCTGAATTATCCACAGAAGTCTTCTCCTGTCCAAAACAAACTGACCCTGTGATAAAAACCAGGAAGAACACTGAATAAAGCAGTGTCACACAAAAAAAATGATCTGTGTTTTTCTGTTGCTCTCAATACTGCTAACATGAAAATGCGAAAATGCAATTGGTCGACCTTTTTTTTAGATCCAGTTTTTGTTTTATCCATTCCAGGCTACTGTAGAAACATGACGGTGCAACATGGCAATCTCCAACGAAGAGAACCCACTCCCTATGTAGATGTAAACGACTCTTTCTCACAAAAACATGAATCTTTTTTTCAGGTGATTATAAACTAAATAAAACATACTTATTATAATATATTCCATTTCTGCCAATATATCTCCCTAAATCACACACTACCTTTGAAACTAAAATTATAAGATTGAAACTATATAAAAGCATATAGAGACAGAAAAACTTACAAAGTGAAGTAATAGTGGTGTGATAAATAGAAGCTGAGTCAGCAAGAAGCCATCTAAATTATATTACATTACATTATATTATAATGAATTAAAAATGTCAAGAATAGGTCTCCAAAAATGTTGTTCTCCACGGAGTCCTAACCTCCGACTTACTTTCTTACAGTTTATTTTTATCATCAGATATTTTTCGTACTCTTTAAATGTAAGTAGCGAATGAATGTGATTAAACGTAGCCTGAAGGACTAAAACTCCTAAAAGTGTTTTTCCTACTGGACCTGTCACTGTGATCCACACACTCGATGATCATCCTCTCCTACGGATCGATTTATCTGCGCGCAGCTGTCATCACTGATTTCCAACCTGCACACCGTTCACACAGTACAACACGTCAAAATCTACAGCAATGGCAGATCCAAGAATACGGCAGATTAAGATAAAAACCGGCATCGTTAAAAGGTATGGTTGGCTTCTCGTTTCACTTAAAAACGATTTAGAATGTCAAACGAGCTACTCACAGTAGCAATGTTAAGCTAAGGGTTGCGGGCTAACTAGCTTAGCAGGGCGGGCAGGCTGGCTCGGCATCAAACCACACCGTGCACGGAGGAATGTTTGCCCCTTAGGTTTTTACTTTACTCCGGTGCTTTGACGCGGCCTATCATCAGTAAGCAGTTTGCTATTGTGTTCGCGTTTGGCACACTCCGCCTTGCTAACACCTCTGGTGTGCTAATACAAGTTCACTGTGCTCGAAAAGATAGCCTTATAATACTGGAATAATGTGCCTAGTGTAACTTGCAGAGGCAGCTAATGCTGGTCCACTGATGCTAGCTGTTAGCTAGTTAGCTATCACATTGCTAAGAGCATGTTGCCTCGTTTTTAGCTCGACTATGAGGTAGTGCTGCTGTTTTGTTGTTGAAGTTGTCCTGTACGCCGATGGAAGAGGTCACTCGCAACAAAGGTCTTTTAATATGATTTTTTAATAAACAGTATCGAAGTGGTTGTAACGTTAAATATGCAATAAACTATGGCTAGCTACAGACAAGCTAATAGTAACTGTTACCGTTAGATAAACTAATGGTACACTGTTATTTAAAACACAGCCCTGTTTAGCCCTGTTTTATCTCCACACATCAAGACTTTACCTCACCTAGTCTGAGCGTACAGTGGACATTTGTGGAGATGTAGGAAATACCTGCACAGTCATGACACTGCATCTTGTATTGCTACTGTTAGTATGGCCCATTGTCATCACGTAGATCAATATCACTGTTAATAGCCAAGTATGTGTGCACATACAAAGAATTTAATTATTTTGTTGCTCTCAATGTACATACATATAAAATACAGCTTTAACAAGGACTTCAAAAGTAAACATAAACATTTGTCTACAGTGCACACACACACACACACACACACACACACACGTATTTACAGAGCATCCTTGGATTATGTTTGACAGATGATTACAGTGTGCATTTACCATAAGATTATATAATTTACCTGTAAAGTGGATGCTTGGTGTAATAGGGTTACTTCAGGGATTGTCCCTGACACCATGGACAGTTGGAGTGTTAAATATAGCAATGGCATGTGGATAGGAACCATAGATAGAGAAATAGACCTACAAGTTTACTCTGACTAAGCACATTTTAAGAATATCCTGTAGTTTGTAAAGTATGGTCAGTTTTTTTAGTTAGTCCAACTTTTTCTCTAGCCACTGAAAGAATTTCTTTTCCAACAGTATGTAAACTTGGCCCAAAGGTTGTTACTGATATTTTACTTAAGTCAAACTTTCTGCTAGGTTTTTGTTAAGGTGCTGTATCAACAAGATTATTAAGGCATTTGTATAATTTGCGTAAGCTAATGAGACCACAGCTTATCCCGAAATGGTTGGTACTACTAGAATGCACAAGTATCAAAGCTTATAGTATTATTTGTGTTGTAACACATGGGAAGTGAATGGATTTATAAATCAAATCTACCTACAAGAGTGGTTAAAAGAATGCAGAGAAGAGAAAAGAGATTAAAGTAAGATGCTGCGTGTAGCCAAGTGTAGGTTGTATTAGACCAGCAGAATCAGTGAAGAGTTACTTTGACTACTTACCAGTAAAAGCAATACATAAGTCCCTAAATAAGAAAGGCCTTTGCTGTAAAAAGCACCAACAGGAAATGTGGAGTTTGCAGTAAAAGCATGTTAACATTTGAAAATCTCTCATATGCTCTCTGTTGTCCTTTAGGAGCACTTTGTCCTTGTGATGCACAGTTTCTTTTTAAACTTGGCTTTTTAGCTTCTGAAAAAATGCATGTTTTCTTAGATTTGGACAGGCATGGGAAACTCTTTATATAGACCCTGAAAATGTATGTAGCTGTAAATGTTTGCTTGTGATAAACTGGTATGTATGCCTATGTTGTTATCATAAGAAAGCAGTGTTTGTTCTGTCAAGATATCAATAGTGGTAAATGGTCATCTTAAGGTAGTGATCTCAACAAAAACAAACTGATCTGATCTCTACATGTGTACGCACCCTCCGTGTCTTTGTTTATTTTTTAACAACATATGCTATGTTGTTGTCATGTTCAAATAGGAAGGAAAAGCAAACAAAGACAGGTATGAAGTTCATTATTTGCAAAACAGTACAGCAAACCAGTGGTTATGTTGATAGGTTGATAGGTGTAGTGAGTCCCCAGGACCCACAGGGGATTGTTTGAGTGGGTCCCAGGGAAATTGATTGGGTCCCCAATATAATAGCAGTTTTTGACAAATTGTGTAGTTGAGCTTAGGTTTGATGTAACATGGTGATAATTATGATTTATATTTATATATGATGAAATTTAATTTAATTCTGAAAATTAAAGTCCCAAACATGAAAACTTTGATTTACAAAACATTATACAAATGTCACATCTTGAGGTGTGATCACCAAAATCCCCTACCCAGTACAAGGTAAATCAGATGTGATATATGACTGTGATAATCTCATAGAAATAGAATTTCTATTTATAATCCATAAAAATTTAAATAAGATATTGTATTTGATAATTCAACATTTTGAGAAGTGTCTCGATTCTTTTTCTTTCCAAGTTTTTATGTCGTCCTTTTACTCATTGAGACCAAAATGGGATCTTATCTTGTGCAAGATATATGCACAGACAAAAAGAAAATTGCACCAGCCAGAAAAAATATTTTTTCAACACAGTGAGTTTCCTGGACAGCAAAGCATCATTGACTCATCATCGACACATTTGAATACAGCATCTGCTGTCATAGCAGATGTTGCACTGTAAGATTACAGGGATGTCTGTAGTAATATCCAGTGTCCGAAATAAAATTTTTGGACTGAGTAAGTGGACTGGTGGATGAAAAAATCCGCTGGCCAAGCATATTTTTACCGTCCAGAATAATAAATTGCTTTTTTTTTCTGTCACACATACAGTTGTTTCAGTACCTGTCATTGAAATAGTAATGTATTATGATAAATACAGACTTAAAGAAGAGGCCAGAGCAATCTTTGAAGCAACCATGATTTTAATATATTGAACAACTCATCACCACAGCCTTAGCATGTGAATAAGTTCCCTCCAATAAGCAGTGATGCAGTGTGTATGCCTAGGGCTTTTAATGTGAAAGGTAAGAACCGAAGGAATGATGCTGTATGCTGTTGTTGACAATGTGGGATGCAATAGAAAGTTTGACATCTTGGTTCAGTCTATGGAGCCTCCTTGTTATTATTTTAGTACTGTCGTAAGCATAGGCACAACTCATAACCCTCAGCAACACATTCGCCTAATGATGCTAGCTGCAGACCAGGGAAAAAAATGAGAGCGCTCGACATGATCAGCTCACGTCACTGTTTAAATGCGCATAAAATACATCTGGTGTGTGTGTGTGTGTGTGTGTCTGTGACACTCCGGCAATGACAGCAGAGGAGCCGCGAAGAAGCATGTCCCTAAATGACGCCAAAACACAGAAGAGACTAAGCATAGTTTTATTTTTTTTAACTTGACTTTTTAAGTATAAACATTTAGCTGCCAGTGTGGCGGTTCTCAGAGATTTGCTCGCCAAACAGGAAATCTATCTGCATTTGCTGCTTGGCAGGTATTAATTTCGGACCCTGGTAATAATATGCAGATTCATAAACTGGGGTACATTTTAGGTTCCTAAAAAGGTTACTGTCTACCTGTGGTCCTTGTGGATCTCTGTGCCACTGACATTGTGCACAGAGCTTTAGAGAGCCAGGGATGAGAGCAGACAGGCAGGTTTTAGATCTGTGCAGAGTACTGGAACGAAAACAGCTATCATTTCACAGTATTATAACATCCAAAACACAAGATTTACTCTCAGTGGTTTCTGTGTTATGAGAATTACTTTTTGAATATTAATGTTTAAAAATACAAAAACAGCCGAGAAACACAGAGCTAGCTATATGGCGGTAGCCCCACCTAGTGAAAAAGCTACAGCACGCAAATGTTTGTATGATTACAACACGGATTTCTTCTTCACAGTATAGCATTATCAGGGGAAAGACACACTAATAATGAGTTTACTGCATCCTTCGGATTTTAATGTGTCACAGACACAGGACGCGACATCATTGGCCGAAGGCCTGTAAGTAGGGCTGTGATGGTATGGATTTATACGATGCAGTCTAAAAACAGTGTATCCCTGCAAACAACACCCATCAACCGTATCACCGTGCAGAAGGAGGGGTGCATCTACTCATGGCCAAGAGGCTCATGCTTGTGACAGCGTTAGATGTAAACATTAATGGTGTCTTCCTCGGCTGAGCTGCAACGTTAGCTAGCAGTAGATGCATGCCATGTTTGGCAGGTGTAGTTCGGTAAGAAGAAAGTAAGAAGTTCTTACATGAAACTGCTCACAACAAGGAGGATGTGGATTAGGTAATGTTTTCTGAAAAGAGAAATTGCTGCATAGTTTTTCAAATGTATTTTTTGTCGCTTTGAGCACCACAACCTGAGTGCCCTCTAGTTCCATTGTATTTGAGAAGCAGATATCTCTCCAACACTAGGCAACTCACACCAAAACAATCTAGATTAATAAATAACACTACAGGTAAGAGTTAAAATACGTATTTTTGATCTTGGGGATGAACTGTCCCTTAAGGCAATTTTATGTTCCACTCTATGTGCTTAGCTTCTTCACTGTTGGCAAAATTTCTTGCTGATCATGGGTGTAGCCTCAGTATTTGCTGTCCTAATAATACCCTAGTAATACTCTAATAGTTTAAAAGAATAATGAATTGAAATTCCAAACCTTAACCATAATAAATGTGTTTTGTTTTGTACATCTGGGACACAACACAAGCTTTTTGATGTAGGACACCTCAAGCTCATCATCCGCTTCAAGCCAGCCTATTAATAGAGATGGCATCCATTCTGAGCTAAATTTGTACAATGTCCAGATTTACCTTGCTGGAATAGAAAAAAGGGTAGATATAATAAGATGTGGTGGGATAATGTGCTCAGTATAGTAGTCTGAGAGTATGTCTCGTCGATCAGGCAGACCTCTAATTCCCTCCTGTCAGTGGTGATAGTGTAATATGCTATCGATTGTGTTTTGATGAGGGTCAGATTACTAACAGGCTCCCTGAGGTGGTGATGATGCTGACTGGATTTCCCATAGAGGATGATGTGTCCAATGTCGGAATATCAGTAGAACAATAATGTACGTCATCAACCAGTACTGTTTCTAACTACTGTACTGATGTTTTTGAGGTTGAGTGTACTATTTGAACATAAGGCAGAAGACATTACATCTCCCCTCCTCTAGGCCAAAAGTACTATCTTGACATGGACCCTTAATCAAGCTGTTAGCTTTAAACGTATAGACTGTCATTGCTTTCTGTCTCTTCATAATCTCGTGTCCCTCCCGTTCAGTCTCCCTCTCCTCTGTCTCTCCTTTTCTCTCCTCTTGCCTCGCTCCCTCCCTCCTCCCTTTTTATATATTGGAGTTTAGAGGAAACCTGCCTACTCTTTTAGCCAGGCCTATTTCCAGTGGCTTTTGCACATTCCAGTCAGTGCCTTTTCTGCCCTAGCGAGGCGGATGCCCTTAATAAAATGACAACAGTAATTTGCCTTTGTCATTCCGGTCCCAGCACAGACTACATCGTGGCTCAAAAATACAGTGCTAGAGGAGGCGGCCGAATGTGTGTGTCGGCTGGCTCTAATTCCCTTTTTTTCTATTTTCCAGAGAGCTGCCTTTTCCATTAAGCCTGAGGTGGCAGGTCTATTTAAAACCAGCCACGACCCCACCCCTCATTCACACAGCTCTCCAAGTCTGGGAGAAATAAGAAATTAACATCAGGACTGGAAGGGGAGGAATGGACATTTTGTTATTAGACTGTCCTTCAGTTTTATTCAAATTATTCCAGCCTTCCTTCCTCCATCTTTCCCCTCTCTTTGCCACCTTCTTTGACTCTAAACAGGTGACATCACTCACTCTGCATCAAGCACAAGAGCGGGGCTGCCATTGCATATGGTTCCTGTTTAAAAGCTTCTTGATGGAACCGTATTCGAATGAGCAGTAATTGATGTAAAATATGACAGAGTGCTGTTGGCTTCCTTGGCTAAGCAAGGAGCAGTGCATCATGGAGGGAAGGGTCTACAGTAATGTTACTGATTAATGAAGGATCACTCACTTACGCACACGCAGCTGATTTTATGAAAAATTAAATTTGTGTTGTCATTCCGACAAGCAGGCACAGCCGGAAAAAGACTATTAGTTGGGAATCATTATCAATAGCAATATTTTCAAACTCCATTATGCCAATCAGGATCGGAATCTGTTTAATAGATTTAGTTCCATTTGGCCCGTAATTGATAAATAATCAAAATTTATCAATGTACTCAAGCCCATTTTCACTAACAATCAAGGAAAAGAGGCCCATTTACCACCTGACTTGGTCCAAATTAGGGACTAAATTGATGATCAATTAATCTCTAAAAAGGACTAGTAGTGTGTGTGTGTGTGTGTGTGTGTGTGTGTCTGTGTGTGTGTCTGTGTTTTCGTGTGTGTTGGAGGTGATAGAGGTGGATGAAGGAGTCAGAAAAGCATGATGATAAGGTGTGAGCTGGGAGGCATGATATGGGTACAGCAGAAGCTTTTTTCTTTGTGTGCCCACTGCATGTTCACTCAGCATGGAAAAAGTTGTAAGTTTAAGTTGGAACTTGATGTTATTCGACTCTTGAAGAAATTCTTAAGTTTATTTGAAATATGTGATGTGCACAAATCAGAATTCAGTTTGCTTTACAGTAGGGCTGATAAAGAAAAGTTAGTGATATCAGTATTTAAATGTTGATATGAAACGTGTCACTGCAGAGTCTCACCTTAATTATTTTGACAGATAAAAAATGACAAGGCAGCAATGTCACTACATGTAAAGACTAAATTTCAATGGCTCTGGCATAGGAAAAACCCTACACTGAATTGACGTGAAATAAGCAAAGCTCAGAGCACTCTGTGTGATAATATGTCAGAATTATAATCTTGCACTCAGTCATGCTCATTATTGTTAAAGGAGTGTTTCATTAACAATGAGATTCTGATATAATATTTACGTTAGATTAGAGATAAGATTAGAGTTGTGCTGAAACAGCTGGTTGAATGATTGATTAGGTGACCACTAGAAAGCTGATAACGCAATTCATTTCACTTAAAAAAATCATTGAAGATAAATATCAAGCAAAAATGCTCCACAGTTTCTGGTTTTAGTTTCTGAAATCTGAGGATGCACTGCTTTTATCTGTTTTATTAATATGTAAATTGAATATTTTCAGGTTTTTAACTGTTTAAGCCATTCAACAAACCAATTTTACGAATGTCACCTTGTGTTTGTGCCTATTAGTCACTATTTTCTGAGACTTTATAGTTGTCAATACACAGTGAATTTTGCCAAAAAAGACCATGAATCATTGAACTGAAGGAATAATCTATAAATGAATCAATAATGAGATTAGTAGTTCAGATTGAAATACTAGAGTAACCCTGTAATAGATTACGTTGATTTGATTAGTTTAAAGAAAGGTTTTATTCATTAAGTTGTAAAAGAGTTTGTACCCTAAAAGTAATACGATTTTAACAGTATCCGCACTGTGTACGTTAAAGAGTAACTAAACCCTAAAACCATTTTTTTCATCTGATAATCATTGTTTCTGGTTGTATAGTAGTGTTACTGACTGATCCTGCTCAAAATCTTGACAGTTTAGTGCAAACTGTTGAAAATCTACATTTTATTTTAAAAATGTGCTATGGAGTGCCCTCTACAGCTTGAAACCTGGTTACTACATTTGAATTTATATTACATTACATTGGAGGCGAATGACTCTTTTTCGAGGCGAATGACATCACTAACCGTCCACGCTAAAGCCTGCCCTCCTCCCTTTACTCCTCCTCCCCTTACTATAAAACCATTCTGTCCCCAGTTATCAAACTGATAGCGAGTAGGTTGGATCAGAGCAGAGAGAGTAGTAAAACAGAGAGAATAGCTAGTAATTTGTCGAATTGTATTGTTAGCATAGTGTATTTTAGTGTAGGTTTACAGTTAGTAGTGTGTTTATAGTATTTAGGTTAGTTGGTCAAGGAGAGGCGCCGAGGCTCGGGAGTATTTGTGCGGGGCGGCGAGGGAGGGATGTGGCGGGCCGCTGTGCGGTGAGAGAGAGCCGAGCCTTGGTTGTATATGTGCGGGGCCGTGAGGGAGGGAGGGGTGGATGGATGGATGGATGGATGGATGGATGGATGCGGTGGGCTGCTGCGCGGTGAGCCCAGGCTCCCAGAGAGGGAGAAATAGAACCAAGTAGGATAAAATAAGTCAAAGTGTGGAGAAGGGGACCGGCCGAGCTCCGGCCGCCTTCCGTTCTGCCCGTGTGACACAGTTAGGGGCGGTTTTCCAAGCCACCATCGGCACAATGGATATAAGCTCCACTGTCGGCAGGGTGAAAAAAAGTCTGTGTGGAGATGGGGAGAAGGGTGAACAGGGGGAAAGAGGCCGAACTCCAGCCGCCTTCCCTTCTGCCCGTGTGACACAGTTAGGGGCGGTTTTCCAAACCACCATCGGCACAATGAAAATAAGTTGAAGTCCCTCCCTGCAGCGAGGGACAATTTTCACTCCGCCCCCTTCCTCAGCCGCTCGCTTAGCTCCGCCTATCTTTTCTGAATTTTTTTAAATCCAGCTGTGGGCGGAGTAATGCCCAGAGAGGGGGGTTTAGTTCCCCTTTAAATGTATCAAAATTAAACACGTTTGTACAACTCCATTACACCATGCTTACCAAACATTTTTAACCCTCATCGCGTGTGACTGAGGTTGTTTCTTATTGTGTTTTTTTAGGTATCTGAACTATACCCTGCTGAATTCTGGGGCTCTTCACAGCAAGATTTGTGTTAACACTTTTGCTCATTGTCATGATGACTGAATATTAAGGATGCACAATATTATCGGCACGTCATTGGTATCGGCCATGTTTGTCTTATTTTGCACAATGAATGAATATTACATTCATTGAAAAACATTCTGTTTAAGGTCTCTATCTGCTGGTGGCCATCACGATTAGATTATGCATGCATAATGTAATGGTACCTCCACTATTGAAGAGACTTGATGATCACTAAAATGAGGTGGGGAAAAAAGTGGATATATCTATTGGTTATCGACCAAATGAGTTGATATGTATTGCCATAATGGATATCAGCAAAAAATCCCATATCATGCATCCCTGCTGAATATATGTGATTTCTATGTTGTTCAAGCCAAACATTTTATATTTGTGATTCTAACACATTTCTTTGTCTTTCTAACTTCATACTGTTCCATACTGTTCTTTGGGCTTTGCAGTGTACTAGAAAAAAAAGCATGGATTAAATTTTTATCTAAATTAAATCAGTTTTCATTCCTTTTAAAAATTTCTCAAAGTTCAACTTTTAAAGCAACATTTCTGTAAGTCTAATTCACACTAAAATAAGCAGGGACAAATTTAAAGAATCCAATCAGTTTTATTAGTCTTTTTCCATGTAAATGGATCCATGTTTGTGTTTTGGAGAAATTACTTAGGCTAATGTTGTATTCTATTGGTTTGTGTTCTGCATCATGACATTACTTCATTTCTTGTTATCAAATATAAAATAATAATGTGTAACTAAAATGGTGTAACTAGTTAATATTTCTATTTAAAAATTGTAGAATAAAAATACAGTTTGGATTTTTTTTATTTTTTATGGACGTGTTCAAACATGTACCCTGTCACATTTTATCGCTTAAAGCTCCATCACATCCACATGCTGGACAGCATCACCCAGATGTGCTGATCACAGGGATGACTTAAAAACAAATCAGAGCCCAGCCTCTCACCCCTGCTGCCTTTTAAGAGCCTTTAGACACAAAAACAGAACAGAATAAAACAATTACTGAAGCAACTGCCATTTAGGCTGGCATATAACCAAGAGTAAAACTAATTGCAGCACTCCTCCTAATGCACCAGTTTTATTTTTTATGATTGATTTAGAATTTTCAGTTTCATATCATTAGAGGTGCTTTTCAGTTTTATATCCTAATGTGACTTGTTGCATTTTGGGAAAGTTTCAGTACTTTTCTTAAGTTGCCAATATTGGTGTGGGGAAAAATTGATATAGCATAGTATCGTGATATGTTGTGTTGAAATATTATATCTGATGCCACGTTTTTTTAATTATATAAATGATCAATTTTGCAAATACAAATTAAACTCTTGGTAGCCTACTAAATAATAAAATCAGTTGCTTTTTCACAGGGATGTCCCGATCCAGCTTTTTCACTTCCGATCCAGTACCGATATTACAGCCTCGAGTTTTGGCCGATACCAATCCGATCCAAGCGCGTATTATACATATTCACTTATTTTGTTGTCAGTCATGTTAGAAAAGGTTTGATCAAGCGATATTACTCTAACAAGAACAACTTAATCGGGTTAGTTAGAATGATTCACCAAACTGACCTGTTTATTGTTAACAGGGTTAAATAAACAAACTTTAAACTTGAACATTAACATTAAATAAAAAATATAGCTGGTTTGCTTTGGCTGCTTTGGCCCCTTAATAAATAGAAAATAAATCAACACAAGAAATCTTTAAAATGTCTAACATTGAAATTAAAATAGCAGCAAGACTCCACACACGTGTGCTTTGGCCCCCTAATAAATAAAAAATAGATTAACGCCACAAGACATTGTTGACATTTAACAAACAATGCAGCCTTTCCTTTTCAGTTATTTTTGTAGTGTCAGTACCTGCCTGGTGCTGCTGTTTCCTGTGTGTCTGCATGCTGGCCTGGTGGATTGATAGTAAGTGCTGGAGCAGATCACTGGAATGGACTGCTTGAATCGCGGAGTGCTGGGCTGGCCGGAAAACCTGGATTGGACTCCATAAAAATCTTGGATCGGCATTTTTCCATGCAGTCCAATCCGATGCCGATGCATGTTTTTTGCTAATATCGGCGGCTGATACATCCCTACTTTTTCAGTCCACTAGATGAATTTTGCTGCGATAAAAATGATTATCGTGAGAAATTCTATCATTAAACTTGATCTTAAAACACACTTGTTCATCAAGGCCAATGGCTTCTAGCTCACTTATCTCCGACAATCATTCTGTTCTTGTTTTGTTTTTATTTTCCTTGTATTTGTGTATTCATGTATTTATTTTTGTTTTATTATTATTATTATTACAATTATTTAAAACAGATGTTGACAAAGTTTCCCATTGAGGACATAATTTACATTTGAAAAAAGGCAAAAAAAAATTGCAATATATATTGCAAGAT
Organism: Epinephelus lanceolatus; assembly: GCF_041903045.1. Taxonomy (NCBI): domain Eukaryota; kingdom Metazoa; phylum Chordata; class Actinopteri; order Perciformes; family Serranidae; genus Epinephelus; species Epinephelus lanceolatus. The sequence continues at coordinate 6,846,668 of NC_135752.1, forward strand.
ATGTTATGGCAAAACATTTAAAATCACATTAATATTGTATTGTGACTAAAGGATTGTGATAATATCGTATTGTGAGGCCTCTGGTGATTCCTTCTCCTAGTCGACAATGGACAAAATGCAACCTAAGAGCTGTGACTTCTGTGCTCCATTACACCACCACTCCGTTACTCTCCACTAATAATCACTTTGTCTATTGGTCTGTAATTGTTTTGTCTACTCACTATTAAAAAATTAATTGCAAAGACTTGTGATTTGTGGATATTGGCTGTGCAAAGCAGCTTTCACCAAACAGCTGCATTTATAACATTTTAGTATAAAAGTGAAGGTTTGCTCCAGAAGTCAGGCATCATATAATATCCTTTGTGGAAGGTATTTCTCTCAGATATTCAGAGACATTTTTTAAGATATGCATGTACACCCTCTATGAGAAGATGCTTTAAATTAAAATATACCATATATAATATGTTGAATTTCATATCAGAGCATCTCCACTTGGATGCCAGTGTTCCGCGTAGCAGCAGTGAGGAGGAATGATGTGTACGGTGGTTGTTATTGAGGTGTGTATCTTACCATCCTTTGGGAGATGATCTCACTGTGTCCCATTCAGTCAAAGAAGCGTTGCAGGGAATGAGGATAGATGGCCTTGTCTGTAAAAGGTGACCATCACAGCCTGCCTTTTTTCATGCTTCGGCCTATATTATCTGTCTGGGAAGCCCATGTATTTATGTTTCATGTTTGATAGAACAACAATGTGTCATTGCCTTCTGTAACTATGTACTTTTTTCCCTCTCTTCCTGTCTTTGTTTTCTGCAGGCTGGCGAAAGAGGAGATTGCGTACAAAACAGAGGCGAAGCAGCAGGAGGAGAAGGTTGAGCGCCTGAAAACAGAGGGAGCAGACGATTATCTCATCAAGAAACAGGTATGTGGCTCCTTCTTTAATACCGCACAATTACGTGTCTTCATTTGAAAACCTTTGCATTATCCATTTATCATCCTGTTGATCTCAGCCAGTAAGTGAAGAGGTTTTGCTCCCCCATAGTTAGGAAGTGAATTCTATCTTGATGATTTGAGTATCCCCTTCATTCATGTAATGAGGTCAGTCCACAGTGATAATGAAGAATTAGGTTTTGAGAGGAGAATCATTAGTGATTTTGTAATTTGCTTGATGCAGATGTAATTATATCATGTTACTTTAGAGGAGTTTGATAATTACTGACACATGCTGGCAATTTAGTGTCCCCACCCTCCTCTCCATTCTCTCTCACTGTGCCTGCTGCCCTCCATCATTTGTGCGTGCACTGGAGGAAGCAGTATAAGGTTTGAAATTTTGTATGACACACGTTACTAGCTTGCTTTATGCTGTGATAACATGTTAAACACTGGCCTGTCTTCATGTTTCTTTTCTTGTAACTTTTTTGAAAATACCATTTTGATAATAGAGAAACTTAAATGCAGAAATAGGACTAGGATGGGGTCATCAATTAACACAGACAGATACATGAGTACAGTTCATTACACAGGGATTTGGGCCAAAATGGTGAAATTAAGAAGAATATTAAATATAAGACATTAATCAGTGTCTGTTTCCTGAGAGTATCTATCCCATTTCATCCAGTATTTTTAGCCATGTTAGCACTATGGTTCAAGGGATGGCGATGTCTGTCTGTTGGTCAAACTGTCTGTCGGTCCTAGTGATGTCACGATACCAAAATCTTTGTTTCGGTACCAATACCAATATGAATTTCGATACTTTTCGATACTCTTTGGTACTTTTCCTAAGGAAAAGTCCTTCTGGATACAAACCTTTAGAACAATAAATAGTAGGGGTGAAACGGTACCAAAAAAATCATGGTTAGGTTAGTACCTTGGTACGGACGTCACGGTTTGGTAACTCAAATGTTCCACCAAGTTTGTGTTGTCTCGTGTTGTCTCCCTTTGCGAGGCAGACTTTCTCTTGTCTTTTTTCACGTGCGCCAGCTGCGAATGTTGATACAGGTGTTGTCATACACACCACTTGCGCAATCTGTGCTCCAATAGGAACAAGAAAGGCATTTGTGTGCATAATTGAGTAAAATAAATTAACTAAATTAATGAATTCAATCAGTTTCAAAGTACCGGTATTTTTCCAAATGCAGTATAGTACCGTTTGGAATACTCTAGTACTGCGGTACTATTATAGTACAGGTAAACCGTGCAACACTAGTCGGTCCATTACTTTAGTGCAGACTGAAATATCTTAACAACTATTGGATTGATTGCCATGAAATTTTGTATGGACATTCATGCTCCCCAGAGGCTGAAGCCTAGCGTTAAGCCTTTTGGTTATTCCCTGATTTTTCCTGTAGCGCCTTACAACTTTCAAATTTAGGGTTTTGAGGGAAATGTCTCAACTATTGGATGGATTGCCATAAAATTTAAGATCACTTTAGTGATCCCGTGAGTTTATAACTAGCACCATCATCAGGCCAAATTTCAAAGTGCCAAATACTTTATTAAATAATTCCTATGTAAAGGTTCCCTGCTTCGTATATCTGTTTGCATATATTTAGTGTCTTTTTTTTCTTATTTTGGTTGTCTCTTTTTTGTGTTTTATGTATATATTCTATTAATTTTCATATGTTACTTCTGCTTCTGAATGCAGTCTATGTATATATTTTTGTTCTCCTTATAGAATTTGATCTATTGATGGTTTATTGTGATTTTTTTCTAATTATATTTGTTATATTCTCACTGTTATAGAAACCTATAATGCAGGTTTCTATTTATGAGTGCATTGTGTAAAGGGAGTTTTGCTTATATGCCTGCAGTCTGGCAAGTGGAGTGCTGATTGGCTCCACCCATGTCTGAGTAGGGCCTCATTTAGGCCACCTGTGAACCCTGCAGCTTTATGCCCTGATGAGCATGGCCGAAACATGTTGGTGATTTTAATGTTCATCATGAACTAGCCATTTAATAAAGGCCTTTTAAGTTTTGCACCAGAGAAGAGTTGCCTTGGATTTTGTTTTTTCAAGATGTACTTCACTTCCTGACCAAAGAGCACCTTCATGGATACCATGATACTGCAACCCACATGAGCGCCTCATCTGCTGTTGTCTTCAATGCCAAATACTTTGGTTTGGGACTAAATACTGCAAAGCTAATAACATTCCCTTCAGCTTCAGCTGTGCTTCGTGTTAAGTGCTAATTAGTAAATGTAAGCATGCTAACATGCTAAACTGACATTATTTGTGCGTTCCATTTTCACTGGGAAGTAGAATTTCCAAGTTCACAGTCGCACATTTCTACTGGAACGCCCGCTGGGGTAGGATGTCTGACTCAGAAAGTTGGAGGAACCTTGCTTAACCTGGCTTTAAAAAACAATATGGCTGCCCCACATGGCAACAGCATAGAGTGTATATTGTAATGGATGTAGCTACTGTTACGTCACTCATTGGTCTGTGACTGCCGTTTTGAAGCCTCGCATATGTCATTTTGGCCGTCTCCATCTTGGATTTTTGGAGTCAGAAGTGGCCATGTTTGGATGAGAGGGTGTAGCTGTGGAGGAGCAGGGGTTGGATCTGACTTACAGACTGTAGTGACGCATCACAGACAGCCTTACTCTCAAGCGGCCCCGTCCTTAAATATGACGGCTTTAAGCCTTAATAAAGTTGTAAATGGGTGAGTTATAAAAAAAAAAAATTCAACCCCTGCACAGTTGTCGTGTATGTTGAAATTAGTTACAAAGACAAAAACCCTTTTTAATACCAGGCTGTAAACATGTTTATTTCTATTGTCAAGTTTGGCATTTTCACATGGGGGTCTAAGGGGATTGACTGTGTTTTGGAGCCAGCCTCAAGTGGCCATTTAATGAACTGCACCTCTCCATTGGCTTCATTTTTCAGCCTCAGGGTTTGTCGCTTGGTCACCAGTGGTGAAGCGCTAGCAATATACTTTTTATTACCACTTCTGTCTTATTTGTGTGTGGTCAAACAGTCACACATCATACTGTCCAACTTCTGTCTGTGGAAATGGTGTTTGTATGCCAAAAAATACAACATAATGCCTTGTAGTCAACTGGTATTGCCAACAATGGCTAACCTAGCTGGAACTGTCATTGATAACAACATCTTGGTTTTACTGGATTGTGGTCAACTCGACTGTGACATCATTTCCATCCTCTCTTCTCTTGGACTTTCAAGGTAAATGTAACGCAGCATGTACATGCTAAACATTAGCATGTTAGCATTGTTATTGTGGGCATTTTAGCATGCTGACATAAGCATTTAGCTCAAAGCACAGCTGATGCACAGACTGGTTGTTTCCTTGGAGTGCAGATAGTTGACAGTGTTTATGAAAAGCATCATAGTAGGAGGATCCTCTAAAGCTGCGATAGCCATGGCTGGAGGCATCATGTTTTTGGGTTGTCCATCCGTTCCATCCTTGTGAACACGATATGTCAAGAACGCCTCAAGGGGACTTCTTCAAATTTGGCACAATATCCACTTCGACTCAATAATGAACTGATTAGTTTTTGGTGATCATAGGTAAAAGGTCAAGGTCACTGTGACTGTGTCTGTCTCATTCTTGTGAATGTCAGTATTTCAAGAATGCCTCAAGGGAGTTTCTTCAGATTTAACACAAACATTCACTTGGACTTGGACTTAGAATTGCATTTTAGTGGTCAAAGGTCTCTTTCTCATTCTCGTGAACACAATATCTCAAGAACACCGTACAGAAATTTCTTGAATTTTGACACAAATGTCCACTTAGATTGAAGAATTAACTGATAAGAATTTTGTGGTCAAAGGTCAAGGTCAGTGTGACCTCACAAAATATATTTTTGGCCATAACTCAAGAATTCGTATGCTAAACATGACAAAACTTCATACAATTGTCTAATAGGACAAAGTAATGAAGCTATGACATTTTATATCCAAAAGGTCAAAGGTCATCTTCACTGTGACATCATAACATTCTACAAACACACATTTCTGGCCATTATTCAACATCATCTCAGGAACAGGAGACATATTTCTATTCTTCTGTGCTACTGCAAAAACAAAAAAATCCACAACAAAACATTGAATCTAAAACCCAGTATCCTTGACATTAAATGCCCCCCTTTTTCCCAAAAAGGGCTGAAAATGTGGACAAAACTAAAATATGTGGGTATGATCCACAGAGGCCTCAGTCTCAGTTAATTTGTTGATTCACTTTACATGTTTCAGGCAGAGAAGAATTGCAATGCACTCACCGCTTCTGATTATGTTTACTGGTAACATTAAAATTCAGTGTGTGTTTTGTTTTGTTTGTTCATTCATAAAGCGGCAGCTCAGGCTGAGCAGCAGGCTTGGCTGGTGTTAAATGGGGAGATTGGGAGGCCAGATGGATTATGGTTGGAGATGAGAGGTCTGAGGCAGGATGGATTAGAGGTTTTTATTTTAATGGAATCAATACGCTGTAAGTGTCATCTTTATCCAGCACTGATGGGATCATTCCACTGCACTGGGAGGGCACCATGACTTTTCTCTGTTTCAGTACTCCTTTGCTTAGTCTGCTTCACCTTGTCACATCTAGATGGCAACCAGCTCGACTAGTTGTCTACCGTCTTTCAGTGTGTCAGGTAGTCTGCCAGCCTGTCTGCGTATGAGTTCATCTGACTGCCTGTTAGTGTGCACAGCCGTGTAATACACACGCGTGTAACGGCATCCATGTTTAGACTTTCCAGCTCGACAGAGGGCTAGGTGAGGAAGCATCTGTCATGAGTGAGTGTGTCTGACAGCGTTAGCCAACTCTTCTCTGCTCTTTAGGGTGCCAGCTGGGGGAATTCCACATTAGCCGCGGCTGTGAAAGTTCCCCAGGCTGTAACACAGTTTCACTCCAGGCGTAGTAATACCTCTTTACGCCTGATCACAGTGCCCTCGGCTTCAGGGTTTCTTCATTTATCCAGGTGTGCAGTCAGATCGAGGTGGTCCCCTGCTGCCCAACTCCCTGCCCGATCGATAACTCAATAACATATTTCATACCGCCGTCTTGTTTGGAGATGTTAACCACAGTAGAGTGTATGTGGGACACCCTGCATGTTTCTGTCAGGAACAGGGCGACAACCAAATGCAGCGAATGAGTATGCCTGTATCTAGCTGTTAAATTAATGTTCTGTACTTGGAAAATACATGTTCGATGATGTGTTGATTTTTGTAATGAAAAATTCTAACGGGAGCAGTGGTGGGGGTAAGTCCAATTAATAAAGATGGTGATGGCACTGATGTGGTCTCTGTGTGGTTTCAGATGGAGGTATTGCAGGAGTCCAAAATGATGATCCCAGACTGCCGTCGTCGTCTGACCATAGCACACGGAGATCTGCTTCAGTTATTAGTAAGTAACTCTCAGAGTCGCTGTTAAGTGAAAGTGTAAAAAACCTTTTTCATCTCACAACAGGACACAACTGTGTGGATGAAACTCTCGATCCATTTATTGTTTCTGTGTTACGGTAACTAATTTATAACCTTGTTGAAAAACTACATGGGGTAAATTTATTTTTGAAATATTATAGACACATGACAACAAAAGCAACCATTCATCACAAAATTAGCCTGAACCTCAGCTTGTGTTTGACACAAACGGGGTTTCTCCCTACCCCAGTGTACCTTATAGTCCTTTTTGTTTCTGTTACATTTCTGAGAAAAACTTTACAAAGCCGATCTAAAACCAGACATGTCCCATGGTTCATTCTTATGTAGGAGAAAGTGGACATTGCTCAACATTTGATTGACTACAGCAAACTGCTTATGCCTTGAGTTTGGAAATGTGAGAATTTATTTGTAAATAAAGCTGCAGTAACTATAATGTTGGCCAGTAGGGGCCAGAAATATTAAAACAAACACAGTCCTATCCTAATAATGTCTTTTATAGTTATTATGGCTAAGGTGTTGGCAAACAACTGCCCTTTTAGGCATCCAGCAGAAAAAGAGCAAAATTATAATTCATGTAGAGTCAAATTTCTGGCTACTTGACAAATCTAGCTACTAGATATATTCTCTAACTTTGTCTGTCTGCTGTTAAGTGCAACAGGGTTCCCATGGATCCTTAGAAAGTTTTAATGAATGAATTAATCTAAAACACTAATAACTAGTAACACTAATTTTTAAAATAATTTACAGAGCGTCTCACACATTAATGTCACACAGATTAGGATAGTGGAGCCAGCAAAACATTCATAAGCCCCATTTTTACCAAGCAGTACAGTACCGTACAGTTCAGTACACTTTTTTTCTGTTTCCACTGTGAAGAGTTGTGGATGTACCAATGGAACCGTTCCACACGGTCCTCCCTCTTTTTGGGTACCTAGCACACTGATCCGGTACTAAAAGGTGGAGCTCTGAACACTGCAGTCCGTTAATTGGTCAGTAGCGGACTGTCACTCTTGCTCAGAGCTGAGTTGTGGCTGGTTTTGAGGCTTATGTGACCCCTGTTCATACCATGGAGAGTTTTATTAGTAGAGTGTAACTATAAAATGATGTTTTGTTGCCTCTCACAGCAGCTGTTGTCTGAGAAAAAATAACTTTCACTTTACTGGGCCAACTGCCAGCGACTTTTAAGGTGGAACTTGTAATGTTAGTCAATGCATGAGTTGACGGCATGAATCCATCAGCACACCTTCAATTTTACTGTGACAACTTTGACCATTCCATTAGTTTTTATATGACATACAGTTTTAGTAATGAGTGGATCTTGAAACATTTATATTTATTAATTTCAACCGGGTTATGTGAACGGCATATAATCTCATCCTCACTCGAAAAAAAAAAGCATTGGGGAGCGTTGTGTGGGCTCTGGCAACACTAAATCCCCCGAGCTTGCCTTGAAAGGACTAAATGTGCAAATCCACTATTTTTAAATATCCCATGGAGAGAGACTCTCACTGCAACCTGTTGTATTCTGTTCTGAAAATGTTGGCGTGCAACCTCATTCTGTAGACGATAAACGAGGTGCAGACTTCCATCTGTGTCACCGGTAATGAGGAAATACAATGAGTGCTGGACAGAGCAGTGAGTGACAACAACCCTGCCCACATAAGAGTACTGTTTGCAGTGGAAATGCTAGGGTCTAGGTACCATGTCTGAAGGGTTACTTTAGGTTCCAAAGGTACCATACTGAAAGAGTTTGGTGGAAACAGGGCTTATACTGTCTGCTAGCTATCTGTCACTGTACCTTGGACAACATGAGGAAGTGCAGATTCAACAGAGATGGGCTATTTAACCAAGATTTTGCTGCATGGCTGAAACTGACTTTGTGTAGTTTATGCAAAACGTTTTTCACGCTCGACACAAAGGGAATCAAATCAGTGGAATCCCCAATACACAATATTGACTTACCTTAAAACAGATGTAGACATCATTGTTAATCTTATTCACGTTGAGTTGATGTTGTGGTGTACCGCACAACGTTATCCAAAGGAGGCACTTTTCTCGGTTGAGATGTGGTTTAGGAAAGGGTAAAAAAAATACACCCCTTCGCCCAGCCTGTACCCCATGCACACCGTTTGACCATTTTTAAACTTCAAATCTCCAAAAAAGCTCATAAAACCAAACAAAACTGACTTTCTGTAATGCATTTCAATGAATGTCCAGGCAGAGAATGTCTGAGTGTATGGGAATGGCTATAAGCACTGTGATTGGCTCATTGCGTTTGAAGGCGGGGCTTAGCCATAGGTCAATTGAGACAGGCCTTTATTTGTCAAAATGTGTAGCCACACCAGGCTAGTAAAAGAAACTGGCCATTTGATTGTAACTAGTTTTTATGGCACCTTATAATAACCAATAATGCTTATTGCAAAGCACTAAAACCAGGACCACCATTAAGCCACCCTTAATCCCCGCAAGGAAATTCCTTCACTGCAACAGCCCTACCTTTGAACTGACATTGCACTGTAATAGAATGCAATGTTAGTGCATAGCTCAAAGCACAGGTGTGCCAAAATACCTCCTCACAGAGAGGATGGTTGTAGGTTGTTATGGTATTTTCCATTTGCACTGGGAAGTCGGAATTAAGAGGTTCTCATGCAGTTGAATGTTTCAACTGGAACGCCCCCCAAAATCCAAGATGGCGGTTCCGTACATGAGCAGTAGTGTAAGTTGTAGTAATATAGTGTTTATTAGATCTTCTGTCTTATTTGTGTGTCATTACAACAGTCGTTCACACAGTTCTGTCCAACTTCTATCCTTGGACGTGTTGCTACAGTGTTTGTATGTGCAAAAAACACAGCGTAATGTGTTGTTATTAACTGGTATTATTAACAATTGCTAACCTAGCTTGAACTGGTATTACTAACACAATCTTGGTTTTCAAAATAGTTTTACTTTAATGCAGTCAACTGACGGCATTCCCAGCTCTGACCTCTGACCTCAGGCTGATGTGTCACTTACTTTGTATTGGTGTGATAGCATATATCTCAATGGGCGATACCTCAAAGCTGAATCAAATAAAACTGCAGCTAATCTACTTGACCACATAAGAGGTTATGGGAAAATGTTCTTTTTTTGTAATTTCATTGAACTGAACAGGAAAATATGCTCAAGCATCACATGTTACACTAATTACCCATATTTTGGTGTATCCATGCAACCACAGCGTGTGTATTTAATCCCGTCAGGACTTAAGTTGATATGGTGAGAAGCAAACATAAGCATGCATGTCTCAGGGTCATCTCAATTAATCCAGAGCAACAGTCAGGCAGCTGGTGGTGGTGTGAGTCACTCACATGAGAGCTGGATGGTAGGCAGAGGGAGCTAACCTGGAATTAGCAACATGTCCCCTTCCCCTATCACTCATCCTCCCTCCTTTCTTCCTGTTAGACAGACATGCACATATGCACACGCTCATCACAGTTCATTAGCAGCGCTGTCACTTCGATGACCACCACAGGAACTCGCACACACTTGATTAAAGGACATGGACACCATACTGTCATGTTATCCCTCGGCCCAACCCTTAACTGCTAAATTTAGATCCTGGTAACTGAAATATGACCTTGTGCATTAAGTTTTATGACGATAATGAAGTGACATCCAAACAATACTTTTATAAAGACAGTGACAAAAAGAGAGTTGTGGATTTCTTCATAAGTACCCAGCTGTAATTCCTCATTTTTGGGTGTAGGAGATTGCAATATTTTTTTCTGAAATGCCAATAAAACAAGCGCGTGTGTGTGTGTTTGTGTCTTTTCAGGAAGCAGAAGAGGATTTGGGTGAATCAGAGGAGTACAAAGAGGCTAGAAACGTATTGGACTCAGTGAAGCTTGAAGGATGATTTCTGATCTGTTTCTGTTCTCACTGTGAGATTCACTTGCTTTAAATGTCCATTCCTTTCGTCAGGCCCTGTTTGGAAAGCGTGGAGGCAAGCTGAATCCATTCAGAGTCTCTGTTCTTGATGTAATTATTTCTACTGTTTACTGTTAACGTGCCACCACATTTGATCACACTCCTCCTGTGAGTAAAATCCCACAAGAACACGATAAAACATTCAGAGTTTTTTTTTTTCCTTTAACATTTTATTCATCATACTAATACACAATTTGAACTTCATAGACAGGATGAAATACACGCAGGTTTGTCTTTTCTGCATTTTTAATGGTGTGGGTCCACTGTGGGATTGGCTTTACACTGGTGACTATTGTATTTGGTGAAAAACTGCAAATGACTGTAGAGTGTGTTATGAAGTGACGGCTTTCCTTAATACTTTTCTAATTCATTTTGCATTCCTTTTATATGTATTTGAGTTGCTTAAACCTGCAGGACCTTTATTGGCTCCAGCCTCAGATAATGATGCATCCCAGAATACTTACCAAAGCCGCAAGTAACAATTATTTTCATTATCAGTTAATCGTTTGATTAATTGTAAAAATTACCTATCACAATATTCCTCAGCTTGTTTTGTTTGTTCAAACAACAAATATAGTTTACTGATAATGATGTAAAACAGTGGCCAAGCAGAAAATGATCAAATTTGAGAAACTAAAAGCATTGAATGTTGGCATTTTTTTTTTAAATCAATTTTAAAAATGATTGGGGATTGTCATTTTCTTTCAGTCTACTAATCATTAATAAACTGACGGTTTCAGCACTCAACTGATGGATGTAATTGCAGTGAATTATCCTGTTAAGAGCAGTGAAATGGATTGTGTCTTGATACCTACAATAAAAAGGAGCACTTTGGGAAACCCTGTCAGTCAAAAGACAAATGTTGGTTCTAGCCATGAATGATGAAACAGGCCCGTCTGGTGTCCCTGCGGCAGTTACATCTATTATCCAAATGGCCTAAAATAACGACACCTTGTATTAAGGCTGAGAGAGTCCTTCCTAAATAGTCCGACTAATAAATGAACTCAATTGCCAGACAAATTAAGGTTACATTTGACTTGATCCTTATTTTACAGATTTCGATAATTATCGGGATCACCCCAAAGTCTCATTACTGCCCTAATGAGGCGCTGCTACTCCGTGACATCTACCCCGCTCCATCTCGTTAAGGAAATCGCTCTTCAATGCTGATTATTTTATTTGGAGGTATAATTATATTTCTTTCGGATAAATCACGGCCTAATCGAGTCCGTGCAGAGGGCAGCGGCGCTAATTGAGGCATGAGATGCAGCGGCGGGGCGCTACATCTGGGTTTTGTGACCAGAGGACCCGTGCAGGCTGCTCACTGCTCTGAACATGTTGAGGCTGGGTAACAAGAACTATTCACATCCTATATTGAAGCAAAAGTAGGAAAAAACAATGTAAAATGCTCTGTTACAGGTCCTGCATTCAAATGATTTACTTGGGCTAAAACTATGGAAGTATTATCTGCAGAATTTAGGCTACCTTAACTATCAAAATAGAAGCACTCATTAAGTAGCAGAATGGACCCTTTCAGGGAGTTGTATATATTAGCCTATATAATTGGATTTTATTACTAATGCATACACTTTAAAGCATTTAAATGTGGTTGAGCAAATATCAGCTAGTTTATATCCTGGTGGATAGTTTCATCTATGGAAATGCATTTTATTTTATAAACTTATCACCTCTGAATGTAGATCTTAATTCGGAAAAAGTCTGGTAGCCTCACTGTAGGTGTCAAATACATGTAGTGAATAAAAAGCAGAATATAGTGTCAGACATGTATAGAGGACTAGAAGTATGAAATACCTTAAAATGAAATGCAAGTATTCAAAGTCATAAACATAAACCACTGCACACTGAACTGACCTACTGTGATTTATTAAGAGTGAACAACACCTTTTGCCCGTGGCTTCTTCAGGTTCGCTCAACAAACTCTTAAGAGCACTCACAGGCGTGCCAAATATACATGGGTCATATGTCTACTTATCACAGCAAGTATTTAAAACATCATTTTAAATACAGTACTACAGTAGGCCCAGCTACGTTCCATCCTCCATACTTCTTCCATACTCATAACTTGACTCAAAAGTAACAGTGGGGCTTCTTTATCCCTAATTTGGAATGTAGTTACTCACACTGAACTCCTTTCTCAAACAAAACTAACCTCTCTGTTTCTAAGATCACCTCTCATCTGCTATGAATTATCAAGGACACCTATAGGCCTTCTAAAATTAGCACTAAATGAAGGAGTTGGTTTCACTTCGGAACAAGCTTACCTGCCTTTTTCAATCTAATGATTTAAGAGACTAATGAGAGGACAGCAACATTTGCTCAAGTAATACAATTTTGAGGTATTACCACTTAAATTGTACGTCACTTTATACTTGTACTTACAATTCAGATGAAAATATTGCATTTTTTACCAGGCTACCTTGCAGGTGAAGATTTTAAAATGGTCAAAGTCAGTAAATTAAACCACCAATCAGTATACAAAATGGGTAAAATAAGCTCTACAACATTAAAATTCTGCTTCCATGTTAACATACCATCAAACTTCAGTGCATGGCCCAGGCTATTATTTGCTTAAATCACTGCAATCAACAGGCCTATATTTGGGACAGGCCTTTGATTCCTTTCACACAGAACTGTTTCTCAGCAAAGATCGGGAAATACAATCAAATTGTTTATTTAAACCAGTATGAATATTACTTGTTTAAAAATTAGGTTTCAGGTAATGTCTCAATTATGAATCATTCATTTGATCTAACTCCAACAGACAGGGTATCAGAGAGAGAGAGTGAGTTATGGCGCTCAGGAAATACGGCATCTGGCATACCGACACAACACTTTATCCTGTTAAAACAATCACAAATTGGATTAATTTTTATGAAACCCTTTCAATCTGAGGACTAAAGGAATACGAATACTATACTTGGGTAATCAAGGAATGGACACATAACTTCAGATAGCCAACAACCCAGTTTTATGCATTCAAAGAACATCTATAAAAGAATGAACTGCTTGGCAACCAGACCAGGCGTCTGATTGAGACAGGCTTTTATTTGTGAAAATGGGTAGCCACACAGGGCTAGTGAAAGGGACTGGGTGTGTAATTGGGATTAGGCCTTTAAGGGCAGGGGGACAGACATGGACAGTGATTTTGACAAAAGACATACCATACATCCATGCAGATTGCAAATTGGTGTATGAAAATTCACCAGATTCACCATAAAGATATAGGCTACAGTACCACAGTGCAATAGTGGGTAGCCTGTAGTGTCATACTTGAGTACTTGAGTTCTGTCCCAAAAATGGGACAGAACATATTAATGAACATCAACAATGTAAATATGTAAGAGATTGTAGCCATGCGGCTAATTTCCATCCCTTGTCCCATTGGCAGGTAGGTGTTCAGGGAGAGAAAGAGAAGAGAGAAAGGGAAGGACATCAAAGCATCAAATCTTGTTGAAGATACTTTATTAGAACGTTAGCTGTTGGTTACTATTTATTTTCAGGTTTATTGATATTAAAAATAGGTTATAATTGCTCAAGATACTGACAAGAGTCCCTATTGCCGCCTCCCTCGCGGAAGCGGCATTGTGACCGATGCGTTTTCCGCTCACGCGAACGCGCACATTGTCCCCCTTTTCTTTCGCTAAACTTTGTCCAGCCAGCATGTCAAACTTTCTCCGCTGGCCGCAGGACGCAGAGCAGCCCGGTATGGCTGCAGCATCAGCTGCTCTTCTCCTCTTCAGCACAGTAACTTATTACTCCTAATCCCCCTCAGACTGTCACCAAATCAGCTGCATGAAACAAGAATCTCATTTGTTAAACTGGGGCCTGTGCAGATGGAAGATCGATTGTTTTTCTCCTCAGAAATCTCTAATTGAGTGAATACAGACTGCAAAGGCGGATCAGAGAGAGGAAAGGGAGAAAAAAATCACCCGGGCCTTGAGGTTTGGAGAGCCTGTACTGTGACCAAAAGGTTAGAGGTTCGAGCCCCGCCTGCCAACAACTGTGCGTCCATCCGCAACAATCACACACATGGATGTGAAGGTAAAAGCCTCAGAGACTTCAGCCTTAACACACCAACAGTATCACACTTTTCCGTTGTTGTTGTTTTTAGCTGTTTTTAATAAAAGTCACTCCTCATCTCCACAACCCGTGAAAATGTCTACTTTCCACTCAGATGCACCGCATTAACTTGCAGGGGGCGAATTTGTTTGTCTATTTTTATTTATGTCATGGGTAAGATTGATGTGAGCATGTTGGTGGAGAGATGGAGCAAACTGTGCTGTGCTCCTTGTTTACCCTAATTACAGCCTTATCAACCCAGGTCCTTCATCACAACACACATACGCATACATTTTTTTGACACTATTAAGTGAAAATATGCCTTTGAATTAGATGAATTAAATAAATTGCATCTGATAAAAATAACTTCCAGGGAGCTTAGTTTATCAAACAGCAAACTGGGTAAAAAAAAAAAAAAGATAGGTATCACTCGTGCCTAAACTGCATTAAATAAATTATAGTTTTATTACCCATGTACCCAAACTTGCACATTTAAATCTATACAAACTAAATAAATTATACAGGCAGCTATCACAAACGTCTTTATCATGAATAAAAATCACCTTTTCACCATGGGAAAAAACTGACGCCTCATATAAATACACGAAATATGAAATATATATTAGACATGATAATATTTTCATTTTTGGTGTTATTCGGCCCTTCCACTGTAGCTTACAAATATTTCGTGCCTCCTGACAGCTCATCAGCTCCCATCTGTCTCGTTGTTTTGAGTTAAATATGACCTGCTGTCACGAGACAAGTCATTCACTTGTGTTTGTACAGCTATAAAAGCGCTCAGCTATTGAAAAGTCTTAAAATGAAAGTGCGCAAATCATCATATCATAATGTGATGATTTTTAAATGATCCTTATTAGCTGTCAGTGCGCCACGAGAGAAATACTACGACTTTTGTACATGCTTATTAATAACAATAGGGAATAATGTATAAAATCTGTAAAAAAAACCAAACAAACAAAAAAAAACAAAAAACAATACACCTAATTTTGAATTAAGGCTTAATCCCAGTTTTAGAGCTTTTAAAATCTACCTTGAAGTCCAGCTGCTAAAAGAATGAGAGCCTCGATAAAAGAGAGGATAAGAAAGAAATATCTCCAAATGCGCGTCTTCTTCTTTTCCTCCTCTGGAAGAAAAGACGCAGACATCATCAGCGCAGAGAGACCAGGTCTCCTCCACATCCCCGATGCGTCCCAGCACACGACTCCACTCCATCCCTCCCGGTCTGTCCGTCGTGCCACCAGATTGCAGACAAATAAAAGATGAGCCGAGGCGATTGAAGCCTGGATGGATGAAGAAAAGGAGCCAAACGAGCCCGCGGGTTCACGCTCGGACGCCTCCATTGTGCCACTTTTTTTTCAGCACATAATAAATAAACCTGCTCTCTCACAAAACGTCCCGACATCTGTCTCAAACATGTCTGATTTTTTTTGTCCCTTAAATATTTGGCAGACTGGTGTGTGTGTGTGTGTGTGTCCGGTGTGTGTGTGTGTGACAAAAAGCTGTCGTGCTAATTGAGTCTTATTAAATAACAAAAGGAGCTCCTTTTCAAGGAACTTTTTCTTGTCTCATTGAGAATAAATAACCTTAATTTGGACAGATGACGAAAAATCCGAAACAAAGGCCTCCTCCACGTGTTGTAAACATGATTGTATGTTTGCCCAGCTATCTGTTCAGGTGTCAGCTTCTGCACAACCTTTCGGGTGTATTAACTGTGTCCCTTTATCAAAGGCGAGCATTCACAGCTCATGTGTCCAACTCCTTCCACTTTCCGCCGAATTAATTTGCTCACACATCATTTATACCAAGTCCCTCCCTTCTTGACAGTTGGGCCTAAATACTAGTAAATTACCACTAATTTATACTGATCTTACTCTGATATTTGAAATAAAGGCGTATGGATTCGGCGCTAATTACACGGGCTAAAAGCCTAATGGCCTTGAAAATGAGCCTGGTTAGAATTATATAAAGTTTGTTGTTTGGTTGACTGGGAAATCATGGATATTAGAAGAGGTTCACTTGGTCTCCAAGAGGCGTTTAGTGTCATAAAGAGGTCGACAATATCATCACGGGGACTAAAATAAAAAAAAAAGAAGGTGCAATCATAATAAATGCTTCATATTATAGACTCAAGTTCATATTCAAGGTGTTACATAGAGCGTGTGTGTTAATGCAGCCATGTGTTCTCTCCTCTAATGAATAACTCCCATTCTTGTACTATAAAAACAGAAACAGCATGCACAATTAAACAAATATTGTGGTGATCCAACATTTCTTGAACGGGTCGAAGCTCACACAGATATTAAATCAGGTTATTTTATTGGATGTAATTTGGAGGAGAAATCAAAGCCAATTACAGGAATGAGGAGGAATGAACTTGTGGATGTGAGAGGATGGAGGAGGAGAGTGGAGGGGAAGGGGGGTGCTCGGGGTCTCGGGCTAAAGCTGACATACCTCAGGCTTCAGCTCTGATTGGTCCTCGTTTGGAGAAGCTCATGGGTTCATTCCGTTGTTAAGCGCCTCCCCATTTCTCTAAACTACATTATAATGCAACGAACCTCCCTTTTAACCACAAACCGAATTTGCTTTCATTTAGGCTATATATATTTCTTAAATAGGTTAAAGTCATAGAGATTTTTTTTTGGAATAGCACTTCGCCCTGGAGCGGTGCGCAATGCTATCTCATGCCGACCTCCTGGATGCTCGCCTCGGTGAGTTATCATCACCAAACTCCGGTCTTCAACTCTACTGTAAGCTGGAGGCACTTCTAATCTTAAATCAAGCTCTGAAAATTGTCAATTTGCTTCTTATATTATCTTAATGTGACTCAAGTGAACTAAACTCGCTTAATTCATTGGAAAAGTAATTATTATTATTATATTACTGCGTAATTTGATTTAACAATTTTCTAAGATATCGGTGTGATCGAATTGAATTAAGAGTATTTAAGGAGCAGATTGTAACGTGCATGCTGTGGTTGTCTCTCTCAAAGAGCTACACTCGTCGCTTTTATAATTTCTGTTTCTGTGTTTGAAATGTTTCACTGGATGCTTTAATGCATGTGCAGCTTTTGTCTCTTCAGTTTCTGCTGCAGCAGAAATAATACTTCTAATTTCCCTCTTTTGCCTGTTAAGTGTTTGCTTGTGTGCAAAATTTGTTCTAACCATGTCTCCTTTTTTCCCTCCTGTAGCGAAAAGTGTTCATTGTACAAAATCTCACCAATTGTGGTTGTCTGTGCAGGGATGAAGGATGCCGCGGCGGAGCTCCTGGGCCACAGGGAGGCTTTGAAGTGCAGGCTCGGCGGAGGAGGACCTGACCCAGGGCACTCCGGGGAGCTCGGCCCGGGCCCGGACGGCGTGGAAGGGGCTACGATGCTCCCGGGTGATGATATCAGCAGCGGCGGAGGATCCAATCCGGGGCAGGTCAACAGCAAGGAGCAGGAGAAGCAGCAGCAACAGCAGCAGCAGAACAACAACCCCAACCAGTCCGGAGGGCAGCAGACCCAGAAACAGAAGCGGCACCGGACCCGCTTCACCCCGGCGCAGCTCAACGAGTTGGAGAGGAGCTTCGCCAAAACGCACTACCCAGATATCTTCATGCGGGAGGAGCTGGCTCTGAGAATCGGCCTGACGGAGTCCAGAGTGCAGGTAGGGCGGCTGGACTTACATCAACAGTGGAGGAAATGAATCAAAGCTCGACACGATTCAGATGCAGAGACAAAACCACAGACATATCGTGTGACATTTACAGATAATCTAGGATAGCCTGTATCTAAGGCAGCATCAAATATATGAGCTACATTTGAGGACATAATAAATGCGCGTGTGAATTAAAAAAAAATCATTAAAAACCCCCTCAAAATTAAGACCTGCTAATACGTTACTGTAATAAACATATAAATAAAACCCCTCACAATAGCCGCCTTTTGATTCCTTATATTATGTCTGGAAAAATTCAACTTATTAAACTCATTTATTGAGAATTTGTACATTTACTCACATTATTCTATATATTTGAAATGCACCACTAATTAGGACTTAATTCATCAAAAATCAAAATAAAATTGCTATATTAATATTTCCCCTCTATGAATGTAGAATTTAATGTTCTGATTTTTGCTTTTAACACCTTTAACATTTTAAGAGTATTAGTCAAGAGACAAAAACTAATTTTTAATTTTAAGTAGGCTAGCCTATATTTGTTAAACACGCAAAAAGGAGATAAAAAAACAAACCAAAAAAGGGGGAAAAAATGTTCATATTTCTTATCTAGCTTTTGGTTACATTAAAAATAATAATAATCTACCAGAGTAAACACAAACTACAAAACAAACAATTTTATCCTATCCCACAGTTTTACTTTCCATCTCACAATTTATGTTGAATATCAAAAAACAAAAATATCACAACTAAAAGAAAATGTATTTCATTCCTTCACTGTATGAAATCATGTTGTTTTTAAGCTAAGTGAGCCAATAGCCAATAACGTAGAGCTTACAACACACAGACCTGAGTGTGTGTGTGTGTGTGTGCAGTGACTGTGTCTGGTTTGGGGATTCGAACCAGCGACCTTGTGGATTACACACGTGCTTCATCCACACACACCACGATGCACATAAGGAGGCTTCAACATGACAGCAGCTATTACCGCCTGAGATCAGCTCGTTACACGTTACTTTAGTTACATCCTTTATACCACAGACGACAACAACAAATCCTGTTGTCATCCTCTAACCAGGAAAAATATTACATCATATAAAATGCTAAATGATTTCTATATTTTTTTGTTGAACTCAATGTCTCGTCGCAGCAGGAACATGTTGTTATATTTGAGGACTGTAACCTCTAAATAAATTCTGCCTGATGCAGGAGTTGGCCCACATTTGGCGTCCCTCTCCTGTAATAAACCTACAGGGAACCAAATGATGATCGCAGCTTTATTACAGTCGTTTAACAGATCTGAATGCACCGTGAAAGCGTGACTAAATTCTGTATATTTTATATGCAGAATTCCTCCATAATGCCCTCTGTGACTTCCAGTCTGCACAAATACTGTATAAAAGCGCGTCAGGAATTATGGCGCCACCGCCTTATTAACTATAGCGACGGCAAATGCACTCGAGGCGCTCACATGTGAAATAATGCCCTAATAATCATTATTATTATAGCATGGCTCAATTCAGTTTCTATATACTATTTCCATAAAATAAGAATTAGTGAAATGACGCTCATCTGCTGTGATGATAAGAAGCAGGTCCAGAGTCAGCCTGTCACTGCTCTCTGCGTCTTAATGCCGGGCCGGGCGCGCTGAGGGTGCACTCTGTCTTTTTTTTCTTTTTTTTTAAACGGAATGAGAAATTGCATTTTCTTTTTCTTTGGAAGTGTAATGCATTTCAGGCCGGATTTCACGGCTGGCTACGCGGGGGGAAGAGAGTGAGATTGTCCTGGGCTTATTACTGCGCCTCCACTTTCTCAAGCAAATCTTCACATTAATCATAGACGCCCGCGCTTACAAGCAAACCTATAGAAGCTCAAGGACTCCCGGAATAAAGTCTGTTTGTCACTGCAATAACATTATCTTTATTATCCGAGCGCGTGCTTTTCAATGGCTCCTCCTAAAGCTGTAAAAAATCATTTGGGCTCAGATCAAATTATTAAAATGTTGTTTTTTCACATAAATACATTTAAATCAGTTTAAATAGGCTTATTAATAAATGAGAAAATTACAAAAATAAATCCCAACATTTGGCACACACAATTAAAGTTTATTATGACATGTATTGCGATGTAACTTCTGTTATTAGGCTGAAAGCGTTTCAGTTGTTCAGTGTTACGCATCAAGACAGACAGAGTGACCAAAATAAAAATAAGTTACCAACCAAGCTATATGAACCAACTGGACCCTCAGGTCATCTGGAATAGGTCGTCTGGTTATTCTGCACGAAAACTGGTGAAACTGCCTTTATCTTTGATGCTCCAAGCCACAGGAACACCCTCAATGCATCATGTTAGATGCTCCAACGCAAACTGAAACATTTCATTTAAACTGCGCCTTTTAGTAGTCTGACTTGTCGATTTGAAATTTTATTTTATTTTATTTTTTTATTTTTTTCTGACTTCTTTTATTGTTTTTGTTCACGTGTCTTATTATTTTTATTGGCCAACTTTTGGTCATAATTTTATTCTGTTCATTTTTTACTTTTTTAATAATTTAATGTCTTATGTATTCTGACTGGTCGGTTGTTGATCTTATGCAATTTAATTCTTATTCCTACTTCTTCACATGTGTCTATGTTTTAACTGTGTTTACTTAGCCTATGTCTAATTTTTTTTTTTTATCTTTACATGAGTGTTTGTAGCTGTGGCTTTCTCGGTAGCGCGTCGTGCAGCTCATTGCGTTTCCACCTGGAGTGGATTGTGCCATATAAATTAAGTTTTTCCTCCTTGTTTATTCTTATTAATTGGGGACGATTATGTATAAATGTAAACAATGTAAACGGGTAGCACGTTGCTATAAACTGGTGAGATCCTGGAAGAAAAAAAAAAACATAAATCAGTGTTTTTCTCCAACTGATTTATTGTTGTTCTCAGTGTCATGATGATCACAGAGTGATGTCATAACCTTTTTATGTGCGCTCACAGCTCTGATAACATGACCTGTCGATGAAGCCATTACACCCGCTCCTCCTAACTCATCCAATCTCTGTCTGCAGGTCTGGTTTCAGAACCGTCGCGCCAAGTGGAAGAAGCGCAAGAAGACCACCAACGTCTTCCGGGCTCCGGGGACTCTGCTGCCGACGCACCACGGCCTGCCTCAGTTCCCGTCCGCCGCGGCAGCTGCGGCGGCCATGGGCGACAGCCTCTGCTCCTTCCACGCCAATGACACCCGCTGGGCTACGGCAGGAATGCACGGCGTGTCTCAGCTGCAGCTACCGCCGGCTCTGGGCCGCCAGCAGGCCATGGCGCAGTCCCTGTCTCAGTGTAGCCTCGGCGCCGGGCCGCCGCCCAACTCCATGGGTCTATCCAACATGTCGTCGAACGGCTCCGGGCTTCAGTCACACCTCTACCAACCCACTTTCCCCGGGATGGTACCCGCGTCCCTGTCGGGCCCGACCAACGTGACCGGCTCACCTCAGCTGTGTAGTTCCCCGGAGAGTGACGTCTGGAGAGGGACAAGCATCGCCTCGCTGCGCCGCAAAGCGCTGGAGCACACAGTATCCATGAGTTTCACCTAGTAACGAGGGGCCAGCGTGAAGAGCTTTTCTTTCACTCACACAGAGATCTTCTGCGTTTAGTTCTTATTCATCCAGTCCATCCAAACGGCGCACTGGGACAAATACTACCAGGATACTTGTTCAAATAACAAATCGCAGAGCTTCACACCTGGCATTTTTTTGCTCCAAAATCAAAAACAAGATGGAACACTGAAGCTATTTATCCGGCCAGTTGGCCTTTATCAAGCATAGGACTGGTTCTGTTTGAAGCTATAATTTATTATTTCGCATGTAGCCTATGGCAACTATTTATTTGTCTATTTAAATTATTTGTTCTGTATTTATTTATTTGGCATATGCAGCCCTCACTTTGATTGCTGCAGGGCTTTCAGTGACATTTGCTTGGTGACTGACGGTTTTTGAAGACAAATTCTGTGGATACTTTAATACAAAATCTAGGTTACACATCCCTTTTCCACCTGCTGCACAGCATGCAACGGTGAGGGGCCACAGGGATGCACAGTGGACGTGCAGACACAAGACACCTGGAGGTTTAAAGGAACATGAGAACATGAGAGATTGACCTGAAGAGAGAGAGAGACAGAGAGAGAGAGAGAGAGGAGAGTGAGCTCAGAGGAATCAGGATAACATGGAAGAGGACTTGACTGCATGTGCTGTCCAAGGCAAAAAAGATAAAAAAAAAATAGGGAATACTATAAATTAAGACATGGAAACTGACTTAACTATAATCTGTTATATAGGATGTTTTGTGTAGCGGAAGCACTTGTTCCCATTTGGTCAGTTTGTGATAACTTCTGTTTCCAAAATTCTGTCTGTGCTTATTATCAAATTATGACTTTCTTAAATGTTTGAACCATTTTTGTTTCATGGACATGTTTATATCAATTAAATGTAAATGATCAAATAAAAATCATTTTCAATTATGTCACATCATGAATCAACCCTCCTTTCTTGAATTAGTTTAAAGGCATCAGTGTGCACTGAACCACTGGTGCTGCTGCCCTGTCAAAACCATGTATCTCCAAAACTGTCCACTTGACATGATTGGAGACAAACAGCCCTGTTGTCAGCTATATTTTGTAGTTAACGCAGATAGTTTTTAAATGGTTTATTTCACTTTAACCATACACATTTTTCCCAGGCTCACAAAGGAAGTCTTAGTGGATATGAATTGCCCTCAAATGTTCTGTTCAGTCGTGTCAGATGAGTGATCTCATTTGACATTTGAGCAGTAAAAGTATTACATTCTTTAAGGATTTGGTCTGAAAAGCAAACCTCTGGGCAGCTGTGGAAAGTAGATGGTTGTAGTATTAAGTAGCATATTTTATGCTGCTTGATACTTGACTACATTTCTGAAGGAAATACTCTCCATTTATCTAATAGCTACAACTTTGCAGATTTAATTTTCACAAAAACATATGCACAAAAGGTGCAATGTTAAAGATTAAACCACTCAACATGTTACAAAGCAGTAGAAATGAGCTCCACATCAGCCAGCTACAACTTTAAAATGGTAATACATCCATAATAATAAAGCAATGATATAATATACAGTTCCAACAGTCAGGTGTAGATTTCAGGGAGGGATGCAGGGAACATGTCCCCCGTTACACTGAATGTGCATTTGTCCCCCCAGTAAAAAAGCGGAAAGTAGCAGAGGATTTTCATTCTGACAAAATCAAAGATATTCACACCATACAGCAGAAAAGACACAAACTTGTACATAAACAATCACCAGAATGCAGGGAATTAAGCATTTGATGCTCAACATTATCTGGTGGCAGACCCCCAAAACCTCCTATTTTATACCTGTTCTTACTTCCTCACTTTTGATATTTTAAGTCCAGTCTTGCAGATAATACTCCTGCACTTTCACTTATACTGTAACACTTCAATTTAAAGCCTAGTCCCAATTAAACCTCCAGTTCCTTTCACTAGCCTGGTGCAGCTACACATTTTTACAAATAAACAGCTGTCTCAATTAGACACCTGGTCTGGTTGCCAAGCAGTTCTTTTTATAGAAGTTCTTTGGATGTATAAAACAAGTTGTTGGCTCCCCACTTGAGCTAACATTAGTTAGGTGCTACGAATGCACATACAAATGTAAATGTTTGAAATTTTGTCAACATGGAGATGATACACATTGTTAGCTCAATTCGATTCTCCATAATTCAGTTGTTCAGTTCATTTTACTGAGTACACTGAGTACAGTATGAGCACCAAAGAAGACCATAATTCATTCAGACTTACCGGCCTGGTTAACAAGAGACATGACAAAATTGGTGACTCCCTTCCTCTGAAGCAATTATATAATTAGAATGTGTGTATTCCTTGATTACCCAGTAAGTTATTCATATTCCTTCATATTCCATCAAAAAAAATCGAAAATCAAGGGTTTTAATACAAATGAATCTACATTGTGAAATTTGTTTTAACAGCCTAATCTCTATACAAGTAATAGTCAGACTGGTTTAAATAAACAATTTCACAGTATTTCCCATCTTTGCTGAGCAACAGTTTTGTGTGAAAGGAATTGAAAGCCTGTCTCATATAGACACCTTCCCATAGGCTTGTTGATATTAGTGATTGATGTTATTAAAAGCTTTGGCTATTAATTGAAGTTTTAAGGTAATTTTAAATGCAGGACTCTTACTTGCAATGGAGTGTTTTTACACAGTGTTGCTGTAACTTTTACCTGAACAAAGAGCCGTCTTCCACCTCTAACCCTGAAGTGTTTTTGCTCCTAAAGGCATTTTTGCTGTTCCTGTACAAACTCAAACCAATCACCCTATAAAGCACCAAAAAACACCAGCTCTTATCCAAAAAAAAAAAAAAAAAAAAGAGCTAGAAACTGATCATTATCCAGTCATGTGTTTCTTTTTTAGGTGGACAAAAGTCTCTTCCAGTAGCTGGAGTGTAACCATGTAAAAATATATTTAGGTCATCAAGGAACATCTCCACACAAAATGTTCAATTCCCAATTAGTAATTTAGGCAAGATCAGAGGTGTCAAACTCAATCACAGTAAGGACCAAACTGAGGAATTAGCAGAGGACCCAAAGGTGTTATTCTCCAATTTATTATCCTTTAGCTGAAACCACAAAATAATAATCCCAAACCTGCTCACTGTAGTCTAAAGCCTGGAATAAGAGAATATCAGGAGCTTTTAATTCTTACACCACACGTCATCTTCTTTCAGGCCATATGAAAAACATGCAGGAAGTAAATAATTCATTTCACTGTGACAAAGAGCTTTATGCCATTTCCATAGCTTACATATTAATAAAACAACAAGGAACAGGCATTTTTTTTATTTTATAACTGAAGGTGGACTTAAACATGAACGCAGGGCTGTGGCATCATGTCTGGGACAAACTTAAAGCTCTCTCTCATGCAGAACTTTGGCTGCAGATACATGATATTTTGGCACATTCTGGGGACGTGGAATGGGATGTGCAAAACCCTCCATCCCCTGGACTAGTACTACACTTGGACTTTTTTTTAAAATTTAAAATCAGCATGCAAATAAAGTTAAAGACAAGTTTGCTTCTCTGGCAGTTGCAAAACTGTTATTTTTATCACCCATAAGTAAAATCGTATTATCCAATTTTTTGATCTTTACCGCATTGCTTTGTTTTGCTGTGTGGTGATGTCACTTGAGTCAGCGTTGGTTGGCTCTGAAGATTAAGAGTTTGAAAATGAAAAAAAAATCTGGGTGTGTTTAGTTAGAAAGAAGTAACCAGACCTGTGTAGCTTGCTACATCAGCCGCTACTGGCAGAACACATTGAATCTCCAACAGGGCTGTTGGCGGTAGAGTTGCATTGTGGGTAATGTAGGCAGCAAGTTTTGAAAAGGAAGAAGAGTGAGTGGAATAGAAAAGATAATATCTCAGGTTATGCTGCATCAATTATGATACTTAAAAAACTGCACATTATGAGTCCAACAATGAAGTACAGTGCTAAACTGGTGGTGTACACTTTCATGTGCATGTCAGCTTTAAGACATTTTTTTTTTTATCAGATATTTATTGCCTGATTTAATACCTTGCTTCTGCTACTGTAGGTAATAAATTAGGTATATGGTATGGCGTAATTACTGCAAATCATTCCTGTCTGTGTGCCATATGGAGCAGGTTATCCACACTTTAGACTGCCTTTCATTTGTAAGCCCTTTCTCTTTTAATGGTCAAAATACAGAACAGACATTTGCCAATGCTGAGCATTTACTGTACTGTGCACTTTTCTAAACTACAGACACCTATTTTTTTTAAATGGCTTTTGAGTGATGCCTTTATGTGACACGTTGTCTTCTGGTTAGATTAGATTTCACTTTTTAGGTGTAAAAAACAACTGCTTTTGGTTGCACTATCCCAGCTTGAACCGCAGCAATGGCTTGGTAAAAAACTGATTCATTCTATGACACTATCCTCAATGGAAACACAGCAATGCGTCACTAAGAACTACCCACGTTTGGTGGCGAGAAAGCCGCTGGAAATGCAGCAATGGCTAGCTAAAAAAAACAAACAAACAAATAAAAAAACAAGGAAATACTCCAAAAAACGGTTTTGTAGTTTGTTGGTCTCCAACAGTGGTCTGCAGCTTGGCTGGCATCTCACGTAGGTCTCATTCTATCCACCATCCCATCCAACCCCCGATGACTAAGATAGCTCATATTCTACTTCACTTTAACAACGTTGTGACGATATGTTTGAAACATAAAAATGTGACGTATTCATGGTTGCAGGAATACGCACAACAAAAAAGCAAAGACTGCTGAAAGCTAAAGATTCTAAACATATTTAATGTAGCAAATCATATTTTCGTGCACTTATTTCTTGTCTTGTCGATCATCTTGAGACCCCTCTGATTTATCCTGTGACCCTGGAGGGGGTCTTGATCCCCATGTTGGAAACCACAGCTCTCAGTGCTTGTTAACCTACTGTCATTAGCAGAAGCTAAATATTATCTTTTGACAAATTTCAGATTTCTATTTAAAGTACCAAAATATGATGAAGTCCTTTAAAACAATACATACAGTATTACAGTATGTGCAGGGCTTCCATGATGTCTGGATTATAATCACAAAGAAGAAGCGATCAGGGGGCGGGAAGCACGGGGATAAAGATTTTTGTAGTCTATTGCCAGATGTGAAGTAATATTACATAAATGTAATAATTTGTTTCACTATCACCCAGGTTAATTAGTTTGTGGAAATGGGTAACCTATTTCTCATTGGGTAATTTGTCACACACTGACGAGGTAGCCAATCAGTGACCCTGCTGCTGGTGGGATCATTTCTCCCAGAATGCTGTGCAGCGAGTGTGTCACAGAAAATCTGAGAGCAAGCCAATGTTTACCTCCTATTTATTCCACACAAATAAATGAAATCAGTCAATAAACCATCCAAGGGTGAATATGGCTCTCTCTATCCTGGATTATGAATGAGAGCTCATTAATTTTCCTGTGTGTGTGTGTGTGTGTGTGAGAGAGAGAGAGGGAGACAATCTGTGTGTGTGTGTGTGTGTGTGTGTGTGTGTGTGTGTATGTATGCATGTATAGGTGTGCATGTTTGTTTGCTTGCTGTGTTTATGTCCACATCTTTATATTTGTGTGTGATAACATAATATTTTAATGTAATTATGTGAATTTGTATTTATAAATATGCATCAGACCACTGGGTTAGAAATCAAACAATTGCTTGCAAAGGTCCATGTTATTGTGATTATCTTAATAACATTATTATGATAGTTGGCCATTTTGGGAAACAGCCATATTTGCTTTTTCGAGAGAACAAAAATAGATGTACGGTGTTACTTGTGAGCAGAATTGTATTCCTTTTGGACAGAGCCAGGCTAGCTGGCTCTTTTTTTAAGGTTGTCTTAAAAGTTACAATCTTTTTTGGACACCATTCCCTTTTTCTGTTTCCATTTGTACACCACAGCTCAGCAAAGAAACAGTGTTGGAGTAATGCGGTGGTAATTTCATTCTAAAAAGACTCTAACTTTGGAAGATACCTGCATCTCACTGTGGAGTTTATTGCCTATCTCTTGTTTTGAGAGAAAAATTAAGCCTATCCTTTAAAGGGGCTCTGTGTGAAATTCAGAGCATATGGGTGTCTGGACATGGTTGTGAACATGAAGGTGGTACAAACAGCGGCTGTGGCTCAGAGGCACTGGGTCGTCCACTAGTCAGAATATCATTGGTTCGATCAGTCTGCATCGCAGAGTATCCTTTGGCAAGATACTGAACCCTGAATTGGTCCTGATGGCTCTACCATCAATGTGTGACTGCATGTAAATGTTTAATTGAGTAGCATGTATGGTATGGTACTGGTGTGGTAGCCTTGGCCACCAACATATGTATGTGTGTTTGAATGGGTGAATGTGACAATTTTAAAAGTGCTTTGAGTGGTCAAAAAATTAGAAACAAGTGCAAGTCCATTTACTATTTACTCTTATTACTAAATGGTGCTGAACAACAGCAACTGGTCTGGTTGCCAAGCAGTTCATTTTTTTTTTATAGAAGTTCTTTGGATGTATAAAACGGGGTTGTGGGCTACCTGAAATGAGATGTCCATTCCTCGATTACCCTGTAGGTTATTCATATTGCTTTCTTCCGTAAGGGTCTTCAGATCAAAGTAATCAAAAGTTTTTTTTCTTAAAAATTAATCCAAGTTGTGAGTATTGTTTTAATAGGATAAACTGGTGTTGTGTCTATATGGCGGGTGCTGTGACTCACTCTCTCTCTCTGATGCTGTGTGTCAGAATTACATCACATGAATGATTCATTATTGATATATTATCTGAAGCCTTATTTTTAAACAAGTAATATTCATACTGGTTTATATAAACAATTTGATTGTATTTCTCGATCTTTGCTGATTAACAGCTTTGTGTGAAAAGAATTTAAAGCCTGTCCCGACTACAGGTCTGTTGATTTCAGTGATTTAAGAAAAGCCTGGGCTACTAAGTGTAATTAAGTTTTACAGCATTTAATTTTACCATTATGTTGTCACTTCACCATTATTTACTTTACTTACTGTTTTACACCTCTCATTATGCACGTGCATTTACTACAGTCCTGTTTATTAAATTAGCCTACAGTTGAACAAGGTTGCAATTACTATGTACAAAATTAGATTATTTTATGTTGTAACCCTATATCTATTTCAACTTCTGCACTATTTTATGTCTAAGATTCTCATTTTTTACTTGTGTAATTTTCTTTTTATACATTTTTAATGAGCTTGCTGGAGGGATCCTGAGACTTTTGTTGGTTACAATTACTTCTTTGCAATTTTTGTGCACATGACAATGCATAACTGTATTTACTATATTGCTGAGATCTAGATGAGAAGATTGATACCCCTCATATCTGTAAGCTAATTATGAAGCTAGAGCTAATAGCCTGTTAGCTTAGCTTAGCATAAAGGGATCTCTGGAGGGCCAGTTTGCAGAATTGGGATGAATAAAACAACCCAAAGTTTTAAATGTACATTTGGGTGCATGAGCATTGTTTTTACAGAGATCAGAAAATAATGTGAACCTTTCCTTTAAGTTACATGCTATCAGTTGTTGGCTAACATGATCTAAACCTGTTTTCCACAGTTTACGTTTCCAATGTCTGTCCTTAAATCAACCAGTGAGATGAAAGAGAAAATTATCTCTGAGATCATTTTGGGTCATACATCCTTTCATGTATTGATAACTAATGCCTTGAGTTTTTGAGGGTGGAGGTATGTTGGTGGCTTAACATCCACATTATGAATCCAAATTCATGAGAAGTTTAATTTTATTTGACAGGCAGAGTCTAGGAGTGTCTTGGTGATTGTTATGCCAGATGGTGGCGAGAAAATTCCATTTGAAGGTTTTATTAATTTTCGTTAAAATGGAGAGGTTCGCCGATGCTGTCTTTGCTCTCTCACTGACGAGGCTGACTGACACCTCGCTGCTCCCTCCATTTGTCATTGTTTGAAAAGGTCTTAATTGTATTACATGCAAATGAAGAGATTTGATTTTTGCCCATTATCTATTCATAAGAGAAAATGAACAGAACATTAGTGGGTCACCAAATGAGGGAGGGAGGGAGGGTGAAAGAGGAGGAGGGAAGGAGGGGTGAGAGACAGGCAGTGATGATGAGTTCGTCAGAGAGGAAGATGATACAGAGTAAAAGAAAAGTGGCAGCTTTACATTGCTGTGCTGTACGTCTTCGTACTTTTGGGGTTGTACAAAAACAATCCTTCCATGCGCGTGTTTAAAGTGTGTGTCTGTATGTGTGTGTGTGTGTGTGTGTGTGTGTGTGTGTGTGTGTGTAATAGGTCAAGGCTGATAATTAACCCATGATGACTGAAACACAGCAATTACAGTCATACTCATGTGACAAATCAAAGTGACAAGCTTGAATACACTCAGGCTTCCTCCCTGGTCATCTTCAGACCATCGTCCTCTGCATCATGTGCCATATACAGTATATTCTAATCACAGCCACATGCACTGTGTTTTATTAGGTCTTATGGCACCATACAGGTTTAAAGGATCTGTTAAAACATTTACTGTGGATAGTTTTCATTGGAACTGCTTTATCATGAAGACGCAGTCATTATAAAAGCTGCTGACAGTTAGGTCTTTGGATTGGCTAGAAAAACTGAGACAGTGATTCTGAAAAAAAGTTATTGTTAATCTTTTAAATCCATCCATCCATTTTCCGTAACTGCTTATTCTGTTGGGAGTCGCGTGGGGGCTGAAGCCTATACCAGCTGACATTGGGCGAGAGGTGGGATACACCCTGGATAGGTCGCCAGACTATCACAGGGCTGACATAGAGACAGACAACCATTCACACTCACAGTCACACCTATGGGCAATTTAGAGTTATTAATTAACCTATCCCCAACCTGCATGTCTTTGGAGAGTGGCGGCACAACTTAAGGCGAGGTAAATTGTAACATGGACTTTTTAAGTGGTTACACAGGGTAGATCCATTCGAACACTGCCAAACAGTGACTCGCAAAATCCCACAGAGATTGGACATGTCTCAGTGGAGTTCAGTAACAAAGAGTTTTTTTGGCTGATTTAAGTCAATTTCTTTGTCATACTTGTTTTTCAGTTACTGAGCTGTTTATGTAAGTCATCAAATCCAACTGTGTATCATCTTAATGACTCTCTTGTTGCCTAAAACATAGCACTGTTTTCAACTATGTAACCAACTCCCAGCAAGTGTTACAGTACCTTGGCTTGATAAAATTTCCACACAGGGGGCTTAGTTGTAACGTCGTGTTACAGCTAAACTGCCTATAGTGCAATTTCACAATTTTTGCACTTAAAACTTTCGTTCAGTTTGAAATAATGTCCCTAATTAAATGAGATATACTTTGGATTTTTAATTTGTCAGGTATCTTCCTGACACACATTTTCACAGTCTTGTCAATATTCATACATTCAGCAATCATATTTTGACATGTGGATCAACCCAATCTATGTACATGTATCGGTCAAACCATTGAATATGGATGATGGACTAACAGAAGGATGGATATCTGCATGGATACCTATCTTTCCCATATGAAGGTGGCCAGATAGGTATCTACAGTACATACATCTATCTATCAATACATTAAGGATGAAAAGAGAAAAATATATAATATCCACACATACTGTACATCTGTCTATGTGTTAATCTTTCCATTCATGACACATTGGTGGTTAGATGAGGGATTGACAGATGTTTGGATGTTGATCATGGATAGATCTATAAACAGTATCATCCTGTATTATATAGAAAGGATTGTACTGGATTAATTGTGTTAAACAGACTTTTCCAGCAAGTGTCACAACTAACCCTTTGCCTGTGACAATTAACCCCACCCATGGGGTACGTTATAACTTCCGCCACCTCTCACTGGTGGTCGGAGGTGAGACTTTTATTTTGATTATTTGGGTGACTGACCCTTTAAAGGATATGGTCAGATTTTTTTTTTTTTTTGAGTAGGCCTGAGTATTCTTGAAATAACTTGTCAGAGCAGCATCTAAAACCCCTCACCCAACACTGGAATCAGGAAGAAAGGTACTGCACAGTTGGGAGAAATTTTCCTTAAGGGCTTTCTACCAGAAAGAGTGCTCTTGGTTAAGGCAAGAAATAAAGTTGTGGTTTGGGTGATAATGAATAGATTTGGAAAGGGCTTTCTTGGAGAAGGCCTACAAGAAAAACCTCTCCTGTGTGCAAACTTTTCACTACTGTCCGAAACCAACAATCCTGGCCAAGACTGGCCTCGTGAATTCTTTTCATAAATTTCCTTTTTTATTTGTTCAATGCAATCTCGTCCTTACTCCTCATATTTCATTTATTGTAGTGACTGTTATGTTGTACCTTGATGCAGAAGGAGAGGAGAAGTCAACGTGACTAAGAAGGTGTAGGAACTTAGGTTAAGACAACAAAACCACTTGGTCAGGGTTAGGAAAAGATTGTGGATGATGAGACTAACAACTGATGTGACAAAAGAAGTCAGTGTTGTTTCTCGGGTCAAAGTCCTGTGCTTGTTGAGCTTATCCACCTCCAATCCACCCAACCTAAGCAGACCTCCAGGATCTTTAAATACATCCCTTGCTATGAACATCTTATAATGTCAAGGATGTGTTTACATTGGAGTTGGTTGAAAGCCCCATGAGTCCAATACAGATGCTAAATGGTGCCCCTGGTGTCACTATAATGATACCAGGGAAACTTCCAAAGCATTTTGACACTCTGGGAATGAGACCAGGCTGATTCTTTACACAACTACCTCTTTGTTCAAGAACAAGAAGAATTCGCTTTTACGTCTGGAACCTCCTGTCTACAATGGGTTTGAGATGCGCCCTCATTGAGGACTTGGCTCAGATTCTGGAGTTACTCTCTTATCCTGAAGCCTCCTTAAGGAATCTGATCCCATTTGGTTCTGCGGTGGGAACATCTTGCGACCGCATGCCTTTGGTGATGTGGACCCCGGCAGGATTTGAACCCTGGACCTTCTGCATGGAAGGCAAGTGCTGACCACTAGAAAAACACTTTTGGCACTACTACTTTCAACACTTTGTTTCTCTTCTCATGTGTTGAGCCAATCTGCCGGTCAGAGTGATACCAACAGGCTCCACCATCGCCAATGAATCAGCTGAAAAAAAGAGCCAATGGGAGCCAATTTGGAGCAACGGTGCAGGACACACCACAGCGACTAGGGCGAAAGACGCTGACTGACGGGCCAACATTGACAACAGCCGACTGTCGGCTTGGTGTGTCAAGGCCTTTACATCCAACATTCTGCTACCATAAGTACTCACTAATACACCAAATGTGTATTATTCCACAGCTGAAAATAGTCCCAAACAAATACTATTTACTCAAGTTTGAGTTACGTTTGCTAAAATTACAGTGCCTTGCTGTTTTAGAATTTCTTTCTAGACTGAAAAAAAAGTTACATTTGTGACCTTTTTTTTAGGATTTTTATGCAATGAATGGACTTCAGGTTGTCAGACAGGACAGGGAAGTAAGGGAATAATGAGTGCATCGGCATTGTTAACATGAAAAAGTCATATCTTTGTAAAGAAAGAGAAACTATGGACAGATCCTGTATATCGTTAGCTGTGGACTTATGCTGGTGCCATCCTCTTGTGTTGAGGTCTGAGAGCAGATCCCATGTGAGGCAAAGGCCACGTTAGCTAAAGCAGAACACAGTGAAAACCTGATGAAGAGGGACAGTGAAGTGTGTTGGTCAAGAATGAGACTCTCTTCTACAAGACCCCTCCAAACAGCAAGGAAGGGAGCCTGTTATTGAATACTGTTGTTGGCCCATTGTTAAATTACAGCTTAATTCCTTTTCCATCATCATAACCATTTGTTTTCCTTACAGGGTGAGGATAGGGGGATGAGATTGGGCACTGCAGCGGAGGAAAAGGGAGGGGGCAGACTTTTGCTTTGCTCTAACTCTGATTTTTAATGCTAGGAGTGTTTCGGTGGCTATCGCATCATGACTTCACCCCTCAGCTGATTCCTGCCATTGGTCATATTTGACACCTCATCTACACAAGGCCAAAGCCGCTACATTCAGGAAACACTTTTTCCTCTCATTTATTCCCAGTGAACTATTGAATCTCCACCACACCTCCCTGTCTGTTATAAATTCATCTTTTCTCCTATTTTCACCCTAAAATGTGTTTTTAAAAATGTAACTTTCCCATGTAATTTCCTGGTGCCATCTTGGCCTTATCACATTTTCTATGTGGCTTTTTTAGCCATGTTAGTGGCAATGTCAGTGGGTCTGATGATCCACTTCTGCAGTCCTGAAATATTTCAACACCTGTTGGTTGCATTACCTCAACATTTGGGGCAAACATTCATTGTGTCCAGAGGATGAATCCTATTTACCTTGGTGATTCTCTGACTTTTCCTCTGGTACCATCAACAGGCCATATTCTTGACTTATTCTGAAATATTTCAAAATCTACTGGATGGAATGTCACATTATTTTAATACTCACCAGATGGTTTTTTTTTTTTTTTTTTAATTTTTTAACCAAGACATCACTGCGTTTCCTGCTGGAATAGTGCCATGAAAAGCGGCTGTGTTTTACTGAGACATTGCTGCATTTCCAGCCAGAATAATGCCACAAAATCTGTTTTTTAAGCCCAAATGTGATCTTCTCCTCGCCATAACCAAGTGGTTTTTGTGCCTAAACCTAACCACACATTAACCACAGCATTTCTGAAACGTAAAATTTCAATGTATCGGCTACATAATAACGTACAAATGTGACGTAGGCTTTTGGTGGTTTGCAGAAGCCTACAATGGCAATGGCAATATTTTTTTTGGTGATTGGGTTTTTGGTCCGATTGAAATATTTTAGCAACTATCAGAGACATTGTCATAAAATTTAGCACAGACCTTCCTGATGCCCGCATGATATATCCCACTGACTTCGGTGATCCTTGCTCATTTACTCTCTCGCCATCTTGAGGTTCACATTTTTGACTCTGAGATAAATATCCTGACATTTATTTGATGGATTAACACGAAACTTATAGATATTCATGCCCCTTTCATGATGAATAGTAGCAACTTCGGTGATTCTCTGAGTTTTCCTTTATCAGAATCATCAGGTCAATTTTCTAATTTGTTCAGCACTTTGGTTTATGACCTGATACCCTCTAGCTTTTTAGCTGATAGGTGGGTATACTGTAACTGGATAGAAAAAGAAGTGGGCATACCCAGTATACCTGAGTATACCCTCCACTACACCACTGCCCCTAAACATATGAAATTCCTATCAGCTCCAGCTGTACTATATGTTCTTATACTATATGTTCCATGCTAAACTAAGATGGTAAACATGGTAAATATACCTGCTAAACATTAGCATGTTAGCATACTGACATTTAGCATTTAGCCCAAAGCGGCAGTCTTGTGGTTTTGTACTCGGACCACATTCTTTCACATCATTTGCATGAATTATATAGTGATTCAAAACAATTCTCTAGAGTCTACATATTTGACCCATCCATCCAGATATCTGACAGATAGTTAAACAAACAGAGCATCACCCATCCCCAAATCTAAAGCCCATTCACTCCACCTCAAACCAATCCCTCTCCCTAACCCTCCTCCTTTCTCGAGCTGCCCTTGAGCTTTTCTATTACCGCATGGAAAGCACCTAGCAGCCCCTGACAAGCGCAGCGGATCGACACTAAATCAGAAATCAGTGCCAGCCGCAGATCTGAGCCACCATGAAGGTCACAGGCCCTACACTGCATGTCGTCTCAATCGGGGGAGCAGGAGTAGACACAGCTTGGGTGATGTGTGACTGTGTGTGTATGTGTGTGTGTACGTGTGCCTGGTATGTGTGTTATCTGTGTTAGCAGGAGAGACACTGAGAGGAGGAGGAGGATGGAGAATGGAGGAGGAAGATATGAAGAGAGAGAGCAGGTCAACATTAATGCAGAAGTCAAGGGCTGGAGGAGAGAACTAAGGGCAAGTAAGCAAAACTATAGACAGTGCAGTATTGAAATCATACAGGGGAATCAATCAAATGATTTGATTTAGTCCTTCATGATTAAACATATAATTTAGGTAAAAGGGAAACACATGGCAAGAATACCTGGTTTTCCCTGGCTAATGGAGGTTTGAACCTTCCTCTGATCTCATGGGATTGTTACATACTGCCATCTAGTTGTACAAAGGAGAACAACAGCCATTTCAACATAGGACATTTCCTCTCCACTCAAAAATGTGTGTTATTTGTTGTTACCTCACTTGATTGTATGCAGAATTTGAAACTTCATATTCCTCTGCTGAAGGGGGAAAGTTACTTTGCGCTTACCCTACATTTGTGTATTTACAAGCACACTTAGGAAGCCAGCGCCAATGGTGCAGTCAAAATGTAATTTACACCTGTGATGTGGAAATTTGAAACCTGTGATGCACACATAGATTAACTTGTGTGTAATTTTTTAAAATAAAAAACTGGGGTCTTTCCTCCAAAATTTAGGGCTAAATTCAAATAAATAAGCTTCTTCATTCCTTCAGGTAATGTACAGTGCACAAGGCTGAATAGGTTTGGTTTAACACACAATGACTGATAACTCACACCTATCAAAACCAAATGTAATTTCCGTTTATTTGAATAAAAACTTATTTTCCTCTTAAATTAGTTAATAAAATAATTCATTCACAGCGCTGTGATAAAATACTTGATGTTGATGAAATATTACTATTTTAAACTTTAAATTTGGTTATGATTTTTTTTTATGATGGAAGGAAATGTGAAAATCCAATGATAACTTCTGACTTAACAGTGTCTGGCTATGAAAAATGGTGTAATTTTGACAATTTTTAAAGAAAACATGCATGTTTTCTTTAAAAATCAGCAGTAAAATAAAAAAAAAAAATACATGATTAAAAGTTGTATGGCCCTTCCCTGAACCAAAATGAAAATCATAAGCCCCTCCTCCCAATTCTTAAAAAAAAAATTTGACATGCCTCCCCCTACTGTAATTTGAATTTGCCTAGTTATACTAATAAAGCAGTAACAACACAGTTTGCATATTCGTAGACGGTGTATGAGTATGCAATTTCAATCATTTTTGACATGGTAATTTGACTTCTTTTGGCGGAAAAACACAAAAAAAATTTCAAAACAAAATATTTACAATATATTTTAAAGACAATCTAGCGCACTGCCCTTGAGTAAAACACGACAAATTAATACCAATAAATAAAATGTTTTAGTGAAGCAGTCCCAATATTTAGCGACGTGAATGACTTCTGTCCTACCAAAGCTTCCGTAGTTTGAGTCACATGAATGATTTGTTTAGGTCGTGACAGAAATGCACCCTTTATTAACATCTAGCTAGCTTACATGAGATTGTATTAACCTTATATTTTTGGTAAACTTATCCGGTCAACAAAACGAAGCGTTACATCAGGAAATGGTCTCACACGGGCGATAAATAGGGCGATATCTCATCTAAGCGGAAGCGTTTCGGGTTTCTGTGTTTACGCTAATGAGAGGTAAGGTAACTGTTAAGATGCATGCCGCTGTAACGCTAGCTTGTTTTTTAAGCTTCCCAGTTTACTAACATACATGCTAAGGTATGTTTCTGGTTCATATTAAGATAAATATATAAACTGGCTTCATTCTGTCTCCTTCAGCTGACGTCTATCGCTCATAAACGATGCTTCGCTGGATTCTTGGTGGTCGAGAAGCTCAGGGTTCAGTGGAGGTAAGATGTAACTGTAGCTAATAAAGCATTTTAATGCTAATTTAGCTTTTTGGTTAATGTGTCTTCCCCTTGTCATATTATTCCATGATTTATCCTCACTGGATATATGGTAATAATGTTTACATCACTCATCCCTGTAATCTCCACAACCTTTATGGACAGCAAAACAAGATTTGCAACCAGTGATGGAATGTAACTAAGTACATTTACTCAAGTACTGTCAATTTTGAAGTGCCTGTGCTTAACTTGAGTAACTTTATTTTGATTTTACCTTATACTTTAGCTCCACAACATTTCTGAGGGAAATATTGTATGTTTCACGTCACTACATTTCTGTGACAGCTGTAGTTAAATCTGAGATTGAGATTTTAAAAAGCTATTAAGGCCATATCAGACACAAAACAGTGTTATAGAGTAAATGAAACCACCCAACAGCACATAGGATTTGTAAAATTTGCTCAACTGACTCTGCAGTTCACTACAAGACTAAAATGCTCAGTGAGTACTTTTGCTTTCACATTTTGATGATTATACTTATGACGATTTGGAATGCAGGACTTTCACCTGTGAAACTGCGTATTTAAATCTTGGTTCAGCTTTTTTGCCTAAGTGAAATGTCTGAATACTTCTTTACTACTGTTGCCGACTTTGTCAAACTTTAACGGCCTCTGCTCCCCTGTGTATGGTATAAATATTCACCAGACATTCTTGAGAATTGGGAAAATCCTATTTTTGGGCCACCGATTCAAATTTTTCTTGAATAACATACACAATGAATGTCATAGGTAAGATCTGACGGAGATGACGTCTTACAGAGTTGACAAAAAGTTATATATTTATTAATTCCGCAGCAGTCATGGTGAGTAGCCGTTTTATTTTTCACAGTTGCTGAGAGTTCATGTAATGCTAATCAAAATACAAATTTTTTATCCATAATTCTTATTTAGTTTTGATTTAGAGGGGCTATGGAGTTTACCTGTTATGGTTTTGACACACCTGATAGCAATATTATTTAATGAATTTGTCAAAAAAAAATAGAAAGCTTACCAGTACTTGAGCAGTTTTAAATGAGTGAGTTGTTGTGATATGGCTAACCCCTTAAATTATGTTTTAGTAGAAATCTGATGGAGTTTACAAAAACTGGGACACATTTTTAAAGGGCCAACATTAAAAAAGAAAATTAAAACAAAGATGATTGAAGCCGTACATTTTTACACTGATGGTATCAATACATACTGTTAGTTTTAGATTATGAAGGCTTAACACATTGTATGATTGCTTGAAGCTTATTTCTTCGCTAATTGCTTATCTGGGGACAAGGCTATTTTCTATCACAGGGCAAGTTTAGAGGTTAAAAAATGAAAGCAGATCAAAAATTGTGGTAAATCATATTTTTTTATATGTATATGTCTATCTATCTATAGATAAATCCTTTAAAAATAAAATAAAAAAATGTTATAATTTTTTTGTTTTGTTTTAGTAGGACATGATTTGTCCCAATACCAGACAGGTTAACAATCTCCATCTTGTTTTTTACAAAACAAAATGTTCTTATTATTATGTCTATTTTTCTTCTGTATGTATATTTATTTTGTTCTTTTTTCATGATTATTGTCTGCTGAGTTAGTGGACTTTATATACAGTTAAATTGTTTAGTCCATTGGTTTAAAACCTCTAAAAAGTCACCAGACAAATTGGAAAAGTCATGAGATCATTAATAGGAGAAGAAAGAAGATCTAAGGTCAGCGACACAAATCCCTATTCTTTTTGTAGACGTCTCCAGAGTCTTTGTTTTATTAGAGGGGATTAATAAGAGGGAAAATGACTCGTAGGCATCTTAAACATTTCTTGGGGCCCCAAGTAGACCAGGGCCACAAACCAAAAAGACTGGGAACCACAACTTTAATCTTTAACAGTGCACTGTATTTAATAAGCGTATTATCTTGTTTTAAGGTTAGAGCTGAATCTGAAAAGCAATTATAGGTGTCATGTAAGTGTAGTGCAGTAAAAAATATAGTATTTCCTGTTGAAATGTAGTAGAGTAGAGGTAGAAAGTACCAGAAAA
This sequence comes from Epinephelus lanceolatus, assembly GCF_041903045.1. Taxonomy (NCBI): domain Eukaryota; kingdom Metazoa; phylum Chordata; class Actinopteri; order Perciformes; family Serranidae; genus Epinephelus; species Epinephelus lanceolatus. The sequence goes on from NC_135752.1 coordinate 6,886,165, forward strand.
TGGAAATACGTAAGTACAAGTCCCTTGAAATGCACATAAGTACTATACTTTAGTTACTCTCCACCTCTGCCTGTCCCTGCTCCCCACTCTGCAGCCTCCTCTCTCAGCCTGAGTCCACTGTCTGTCTCTGCACCCCAGCCTGTTTGTCTCACTACTTTCCCTCTTATGTCTGCAGAAAAGCCCCGTGTTGTGCATCGGAGAGGAACAGCCCAAAAACTGGTTCACTGAGCTGCAGGTGCTGAAAGGACATTTTGACATTGTTCGATTTCTGGTGCAGATTGATGACTTCAGGTAAGCAGACCACAGCTCCCCCCTCCTCTCCTATTTTTTTCTCTCTTTCTAACCTCTCTCCTCTCTACCCTTGGCTGGCCTCGATCCCTCTGTGATTGACAGGAGATCCTCACCTACAGAAAACTTACAGAGCATGACAAGAGCCCAATCATCACCACTATGTGATTGTGTGTGCACAGTACAGTTGAACCAAAGCCCTTTAATGCTGTCCATGCACACATGCACGCACACATATAAAGGTTTTGCACCTGCTCTCCTCTCTGCGCTGCTTTGTGGAAGCATGCCGCACACTGGCATGGTAGAGTGGGCCTGCATAAGTGGTCAGATTGGGATTTATAACAGAACTAAGTACGTGTGTGTGTGTGTCAGGAGGTGGGGGGTTGGCTTCACGCCTGGTCTCCTCCAGTAATAACCCCCTCCTCTGGGTCTCGTCCTCTCCGCACACAGGTCCACAGTCGGGGGCAAAGGCCAGAAAATTCTCTCCAGATTGCTTTTGAAGTCCGAAAATGTATCCTCGACAGTTCCTCTCTTCTCATTTTATCTCTCTTTTTTTTATCCGGTCATCCTGTCTGTTGATTTTGGGAACAGGTAGTGCAGATGGTTGAGGGTCAGAGGGCAAGTGAAGGTGGAAAGCCCCAGGACAGATGTTTTTTTAAGATTTCTCGGGCGGAGATAGAGCTACGGGAAATGATTCCTCACACAGATAGAGACTGGGGTGTTTGACTATGTTTAAGATGAAGCCTGCCAAGTGCACTGAAGGATTTTTGTCACGTATGAGTCTACCTTCAAGAAAGATCATGTATCTTTCATTTTATGATTTCCAGATGTGCCTCAGCAGGTGATGATGGCCTTGTTTTGGTGTGGAATGTGGAGGTAATATGCTGCAAGTTGATTATTTCACTGCATTGTGAAATTGCACGCAACACAGTGGCACTAATTGCTTTTTTTCCTCTTTTCTTCTGTTAGACCGGGGAGAGGCTGCAGGAGCTGAGGGGCCATTCTCAGCAAATAACAGCCATAACCACCTTCACTTGTAACAATGGACTCATATCACACACCTATCTCATCACAGCCTCCTCAGACCGAAGTCTCAGTGTATCCTCACACCAAAAGACATATACAACAACTGTACATTTATAGACATACTAAAATCATTCATACGTTATTGTTGTGTTTATAAATCCAACTTGATTTTCCTTAACCTGATGTGTCAGCTGTGGGACCCTGATACAGGCAACCGGGTTCAGACCATTTCAGATCTGCAGTCTTCTGTAAAGGTAATTAATAAGTCCTTTTAGAAAATGTACCTTGTTGCGTAAATGTAATGAAAATTTTGCATGTAGGTCTCATGCCTGAGAAAGTAACTTTTACGTTAAAGTCGTAATGCCAGTGTTACTGGATGGGACCTAATAACTCGCATAAAGCTCCCAGCACAACACAAGTCTGAATTAAATGTGGTCAAATTGACGTACAGGCTACAGCAGCATGAGGTAACACATGAGCAGTGAGGAAAAAATAAATGCATCTTGCTCTGCCTTAATAACGGAATTCTTCAACCCCCAAATGATTCTTTGTTTATCAATTACTCACTCTGTGTTACATTGAATTCCTGAAGAAAATGTTTTTCTCACATGACTCCTCGGTGAACGAAGAATCCAAAAAAACTGAGAAAAGTGTTGTTTCAAACCAAACACAGCCGTTGTGCACTCACCGGTAATGACAACCGCATATAGCTAGTTAGCAAACTAGCATTAGCATTCGCGTTATCATACGTGGTACCAAATCATTACAGACTGCTAAATTAACCCAATAAACATACTGCTGGCGTATACCCGACAACAGTATAGCAATGTTCACGGTCGCACAGTCCTTGGCCACTATTTCCAGTTTGAAAATTGGTCCCTCCCCTTCCACTACGTAGCCAAGATGGCGACCATTGAGCGCGAGAAGTGTCCATAGTTCCACACTCAACTTCTTGACCGTTTTGAGTGCACCATCCGGGTACTGATAGTGCACTGCATTTTTCCATACTTCTCAGTGTGAACGCACTTATGCACTCAAAATATTAAGTGTAAGTACAGAAGTATGCGATTTGAGACACAGCACAAGTCTCATTTTCTGAGTGGTATGCTCAGTAATTCCCGAACAGACAGTTCTTTCTGAAGGGGAACTGAACAGAAAGTGAAACCTATGTATCCTTGCTATAAAGCCATACTCCATTGACAGAAACAGTAATTTTACCTTGCTGAACACTGGAGCTGCTGGTCTTTTCACTGCCCTGATCAGGTAGATTGTTTATATTATTGTGTAACTTGGCTGTTTTCCCTTCCCCACTGGAGATAGCCATGGCCGGAGGCATTATGTTTTCAGATGGTCCCTACGTCCGTATGTCCCATTCTTGTGAACACAGTATCTCAACAACACTTTGAGAGAATTTTTTGAAATTTGGCACAAATGTCCACTTGGACTCAAGGATGAATTGATTAGAATTTGGTGGTCAGAGATGAAAGGTCAAGGTCACTGTGACCTCATCCACTCCAATTTTTAATTAGTAAATATTTTCTTTTTCTTATTGCTATTGTGTACACTTCTGCTTTGTACAGTTAAATGTTTCATGTTACACCTGATTTCTATATTAACCATCATGCAAGCTAATGTTTTTATCTTTAAAAATGGAAAATATCTTAAATTGTTTTAGATGAAACTTACAAGTTTTATAAAATCTGCAAAGATGCACCACACATACTAATACAGACCATATGTATATGCTACGTTTTTTCCCTTCACATTCAGTTTTCTTGGATATTCCAGCCATGCATCTCTGGGCAATTAAGTTTGTATCGGCAGGATGTGTAACATACTAATTAAAACGTTTGACTCTAAAGGTTGTTCTGCCAGTTGTGATTGAAGATACAAATGGTAATTGCCTCCTCTTGATCATACATTAAGGTTAATTGCAGCATCTGTAGGCTAATTGCATTTGGTTTCTTTTTGTCGCTGATATTTTGATTGTGTGCACATGCACTGATGTATTTGTCCAAATTAAAAATAGCACATGCATGTCTTGTGCTGATCCAGCCGTGTGTGTGTGTGTGTCCCTCTCTTGCAGTGTTTGCTGGTGCTGGAGCGGCTGTGTGTGTGGGTCTCTGGCGGGGAAGAGCTGTGTGTGTGGAACAAAGACTTTCAGCTGCAGTGTCACAGACAGAACCACAGCGACACTGGTGAGGTGAAAGAAAAGGAAAAAGAACTGTCACAATAAAGTTCCTATGTGCTGATTGTTGCACCAGCGCTGCTCACCTCTGACACTGCTGTTTGCACACAAACTGATTAATGTTGTTATTGTGTTTTTGGCATTTTGCAGGAATAACTGCTTTGATAGAGCTGCCTAAGAACTGCATAGCAGCTGCTATGGATAAAGAGATAGGTAAGAGACAAATTATGGTCAATAATTACGGAATATGTAATGCACAAATAGATGAAACCTAAATGCATTAAAAGAACACCAACAGTATTTTTCTAATCCTTGTTTGCAGTGATCTACAGGCTGACAGTCTCCACTGATTCCTCCCTGTCAGTGGCTGAGATCCGCTGTCTGTCTGACCACCAGGACAGGATTCGAGCTCTTATCAATGTCAATGGTCAGTCTGTTGGGAAACTCTCATTCTTAACTCGTCATTGAAAATCAGTGGCTGCCTTCAATTGTAGAGATATTGAGAAATTGCATGTTTCAAGTGACTTTAATTCTATGCTTTTCTCAGACGGGCTCTTCGCCAGTGGTTCCCATGCAGGCGAGTTGATCTTATGGGATGCGATCGATTGGAACATCCTGGCCTATGAGCACATCCTGTGGGAGGAGTCACAAGCCAGCACTCAGGCGGAAATACGATTGGCTGCTCCCAAACCTAGTGAGATGTCCATTCAGCATCTGACCACTAATGGAAGGGTGAGGAAGACATCATTAGTGGCTGTACCCATTGTGTAAAAATTGCTGGTATGTTGTTTTGTTATCGTTATCTGTGCGTGTGTGTTGCAGCACATCCTTGCAGCTGTGGGCAGCGGTCTGTATGTGTACAGCCTTCTGACCAAGACAGTGGTGGCCTACAGGAAGGTTGCCCATGACTCTAATGTGTTACACACCATGCTGTTGTCTGACAGGTGAGATATATGTGCTTCTGTGCTTTTGTATGTTATTGTAACGTCTTTTCCTTATATACACATACCATCAACCTGCCAGGGACTGCAGATGAAAATTAGCCTGTATGGCTATATCTGGCACATTAACATGACTTAAGTGATCATGTTAATTGATGTGCACTGTCCCTTTCTAAATAAGATAAACATAAACATATCAGTTATCTCTTACCTCTAAACTAGGTTGTTCTTTCTGCTTTCCCCTTCAGTTAACATGAGACCGCCACTGCTCTCCTTGCCAGAAACTCACATCAGTGCTTAGAAATGATGAAGTTCATATCATATCAACGTGCTTCAGCACTCTAACTGCTCCTAAATGGCTCCTATTAGAATAAGCTGGTTTGAGACACAGTTAAACAGTAGAGCAGCAGGCTTACTAAATACTGTAAAAAATCTTCAGGTTACATCTGTTTGATTTGTTTTTTTTACATATTCTAAATCAAAAGTAGAATAATTTTAGTAATTAGACTATGCAGATTTTTGATGTACCTGTCAAAAATTGAAGTGTTGACTTTTTTTGTTTATTAACCAAAATTTGGGAAACAAGGATTTTATGTATTTAATTTGAGTTGTGATATATTTAAAAATGAAAATCAACAGATGCAGCCCTGAATATCAATCATGAATAAATAACAAACAAAACAAACACTGACCAGTTGATTAATTGGTTCATGTTCAGTGTCTTGCACCATATTGTACCCATCTTTTTTTGGCTTACAAGACACAGACTGCAACAACAGCCAAGATTAGCACATGGCAAATCATAACATACAGTTGCACAAATTAGGAAGGGGTTAATTTCATGTCTATGAATATATGCAGTGCAAGTGTCCTAATAGTGAAGGATACAGTGCTCTGTGTCTTAGCTGGAGGTGAGAATTACCAGAGGTGCCATGATATGATATTAACATGATACTTTGGTCACAATACGACATTATTGCGATATGTTGAGTGTTGCGATAAAATATATTGCGCTTTATTACCTTTTTTTTTCCAACTGCAATTTATTTCCCCAAAGGAAAACTTTGTCAAAATCAGTTTCACCTCATAAAATAAAGTTTTCAGTCTGTTCATCAGACTTTAGTCATTTTATTGCAGCAAAATGTGACGCAAAGCAGACTGACTGACCAACACTGTCATAAAACCTGTCAGAAATGCTGCATACACCTGACAAACTGAACTGTTGGCAGATTTAATGCCCTCGAGGTCAGGTTAAGTACCTGAGCCAAACACTTTACATGCAGGTATCCCGTTAACTAAATAGCAACATCTGTGTTAGAAGCGTTGTCTGTTACAACCACAATCCCTCATTCTTGTGCTGCATTTTGCAGGAGGTCTGCAGTGTTTGCTCTGGTGTGACTGCTTTAGTTTGGAGAACATGAGACATCAGTCGCCAGTTCTCTGTGAGATAATGTGCCGTTATAGTCACATATGAATCCACTAACCTTGAAGTCCAGGCGTCACTCTTTAATGCCCCCCTTCCTGCTGTACTCAAAGATTCTTCAACTTTATGCTTCACTTCTCTGGAGAGCTTTGGTACGACTGTGTCAGTGAAAACACATCGGGATGGAGTCACATACCTGGGTTCTAGTGTTTTTAAGCACATAACAAAGACCTTTGTTTTCAACAATGCTGTATGGATGCAGATCTTTGTAAGTGAAGTAGTTAGGCTGTTATTTTCTTAGCTGTCTCAGAGTTGGATGGTAGTTTTGTCAAGTTAAATGTGTCCAGTGTTGGTTGATTTTTCGGTGGAGCGGGTTTAGTGTTACCTTGCCACCGTCAGTGGCTAATGCTATCTCTGGATGGTGGAGTGTGAGGCGAGCCCTCATGTACGTAGTATTCTCAGAGTATATTATTCTCATATGACACTGCTTGCAAATCACATGTGTCATATCCAAGTCCTCTTTTCCTGCCATGTTGAGAAATCAAAAATAAGTCCAGTTATTTGAGACCTCTGCTGACCTCACTAGGAAAAAAAAACATCAGCACCATTTAGTGGAGCTGAAAAGCAACTGTGATTAAAGCAGCTGTTAGACTGTTGGTGTGACTCTGTTTCTTTTTCCAGTGAGCTGATCTCCTGCTCTGAAGATGGTAGTGTGAGGATGTGGGAGATCCAAGACCTGCCTTTGCCTGCTGAACCAGCCTCTGCAGGTGACACATACACAACACATATGGTGACACATTTGCAGACATATCTTCCTATTTCCTCCTGTGGATGTGCCACCTTAAGAAAACTAGAATCTGTTCTCAGTGATAGATCACACTCACAAGTATGAATCAGAAAGTTCAAAGCCTGAGGAAAATTGCCTGCACTCAACTTTAATGTGTACAGTTGAGTGTCTTGATGTGTGGGTGGTGTGGAGGTGTAGTAATGCAGTCCAGATGTGGTGTTGTGTATATCAAAGGAGAGAGTACTGTTCCAGCACTCAGAGAGGTTGTGTTTTCTACTTAAGTGGGGTGGTCTAAAGTTGAGTGTGTGTCTGTGTGGTCGTGTGGTCTTTGATGGTCTAGCTGTTTGCAGTGGGTGCAGAGCTCTGGTGACTCTGAATACATCTTGGCTGGAGCATCCACTCAGGCCACAACACTTGCTAATCATCACCAAAGGCGAATTATTTGTCCATCATTTGTTTTATGTCTCCAGGAAACCAGACCAAAAACAGAACTAAGAGAGAACATTCATCAGGGGGACACAAACACAACACCAAATAAATGCTAATCTTGCTTCATAACTGCTACATCAAGATAAGCAAATGTTAAAAAGCAAATGTTAAAAGGTGATGATATGTTCACGGTGTGTTGATAACTTGTTTCCACTGCCCCCCAGTGGCCTGAAAAATATCAGTTATTGCAGGTTTAAAGCTTTCTAGACAAACACAACCTTTACATGAAACATTTAAAACACTTGCCTCTGAGTCCAATCGAAACTAAACACAGAAAGAAGCCATTTGAAGAACACATTGTCATTGGATTCTTTGTAAGTATAGAAATATTGATTAGAGAAGCTTTAATGTCAGTTGTTTCATCCTCAGACATTCTGATTTGATTCTGTCCTCTAATGATCTGTTACTGCTGTTTTTAACCAATCCTCCCTGGCTTTAATCTCCACCTAACATACAGAAAAACATTTTGTTCATTCAGTAAGAATGGATTGCCAGAGTATAGGTAACAAGAAACATATGCACAAGATCATTTTGTATTATGTCTTTATTAATCCAATATTCTAAATCTCAGTCTTTCCTCTCTGTCCATTAACCCAGGGTTCTTTGGAATGTGGACTTTTGGCCGGTCAAACAAACAGACTGGTCCTCCGACAAAGAAGGTCATGGACATCCCAAACATCAGGACGCTGGAGTTGACGGGTGATCTGATTGGACACTCGGGGGCAGTCCAGGTATGATTTTTTAATGATGTGCAAATTTAGGTTCTACTTCAAAATGGTGTCCCAGTAATGCTTTAACAATTCCTTTTTGTGTCAGATGTTTGTGAGCTTTAAGGAGAACGGTTTGGTGACCTGCTCGACAGACCACCTGCTGATTCTGTGGAAAAATGGAGAGAGGCAGTCCCATCTCCGCAGCCTGGCACTTTTTCAAAAGCTGGAGGAGAATGGAGGACTCTGACCTTTAACCCTTGAATTACTGCCTTTAAAAAAAGCAAAGATGTGAAGCTGTCGGGTGGTGTTGGTCTAAAATCATTTGGATTTATTGTAATGATTGTTGTGTGTGTTTAATGATGATGTAATGGTTGCTGTTTGCCTTTTGACTGAAAGTATTTAACATAAATTTAAAAAAAACTCAATAAATACCTCATCTCAAAAAAAGAAGAAGTTTGCATTACTTTTTATTTCTGGCTTAAAGTGCGTTTGTGCCGGCATTGACTATAAATTGTTTTAGCCACTGGCACAAATAGGATACGTCACCAACACTCCCCTGCTCACCCAGACGACTGTCTGGGCGATAGTGTGTGAGCAGGCAAGGTGTTTGTTTTTGTATCTTCAGGGCTCCAGGACACGATTATTTAGTTGCATTTTGCGACCATGGAGCACCAGTGTAACTTGCAAATACTATGAATATTATGCAGTGAATAATTCCTCATTTAAACAATGCCGTTGTAACTGCTAACAGCTAAGCCGGCTGAAGTCAAGTTCACATCAAAACATCAACATGAGATGAACCGGGTGCTTCAGCATGAAAGCACCAGTGGTTTTACTTCGATTTATTTCATTATAACATTATTTTACGGTACTTTATTCAACTTTATTGTAACAGCACTTTAACTATTATAAACAGTACTCTGTTTAACTTTATTGTAACAGTAGTTTATTTAGTAGTCTACAGTAAATGTAGATTTCAGTATATCAAGATGTATAACGTATCACAATATAACTTAAAAATATCACTATATTATTTCTATGCTATAATGCCCTGGTTTAATATGATGCGTTAATTAGTGAGCTGTAGTTTTTTTTTTTTGTTTGTTTTTACCTTTGGACTGAGTCAGGCTATTTTTCCCCCTGCTTCCAGTTTTACTCTGAAGCAATGCTTTCACTCTCCTGGTTGTACCCTTATACTTACCGGACAAATACAAGAGTGGCAAGAATGTCAAACTCTTCCCTTAAATTTCTTGCTGCCATTCATGTAACAACTTGATATTTAAAGAATGCTTTAATCGTCTCTCACAATACATTTGTGTGTTTGACAGAGAACATCAAAATAAGACATCATAATCCAGAGAGCAAACTAAGTCAAACATTTCAAACAAACATGGTAGATTTAAGTGACTCAGATGGAAGTTTTTTTTTTTTTTTTTTTTTTTCACGACTATGCATGAGGCAGTAAAATCTTTCAAAACACACAGTTCTCATGGCCAATATTTGTTTCTTTGAAAAATAATTTGTACTGTATACAACATTATCACTTTCTAATTATTGTTCTGTTTATAAATTATACAAAAGCAACACAGGATTGGCACGCAGCCACGGCCATCAGTGTCAGAGATGAAAGAGAGGAAATAGAAATCACTGTAAGTGATGAAGGCTTATCATTACGCAACAAGCAGTTATACAATCTGGTTCTGCCTCAGTAGACCCAAAGCGAGGCGTCAAGCGACTGGCTGTCATCTCATCTAATTGATATCATCACATTCCAGTCATTGCTGTTCACAGAAAAGGCATGTCTGACATGTAAATCTGAAATATTTAAATTGGCTTGGTGAATTGAAATCTTCGTTATAGACTAGCAAAAATATCTTCTCATGATCAGAGAGCAGTCATGAAACATTCAGAGGTGGAGCCACATTTCAAGTCACTGTAAAAAATTAAAATCTTATTTTTAGAGATTATGGAAATTACCCCTGCAACACATAACAGCCCAAATAAACAAGTTACATAAGCAAATGATGTCAAATGCAAAGCAAAAACAATACGTGATGAGTATTTACAAGAACAGCAGGTACATTAGGTAGTTATACAGTGTACTGCAACAATAGCAGACCTAAACACTGAGACATGACAAGATTAAGGCGTTGATTAAGACCTTGGTCATCAAGAAAATAACGTCATATCATTATGAAATGTTGAATGTGGATGTGACCACTTCTGTCTTTTCAAAATGAACTGATACAGTAACAGACAAACCAATAGTGGAATTCACATCTGATCCAACTTCCCCTGATTCAGTTTCTGTCTTCAAAAAACCTCACAGTCGTACAAAACAGAAAGGATAAAATGTCAGGCCCATCATGACCAGGTTGACTCAAAACTGCAGCACAGATCATAAAGCAACATACCTAAAGCAATTTTTTCAAATATCTAAAACATGTATGGCTTTTCTTAAGAGAGAAGGAGGAACTATTTAAACAACAAAAAAAACCTGCTCTGTGGAGATGACCAAAGAATAAGGCACCAGTAAAAAGCTCTCTGTGCCTTTGGTTAATACTGTAATGTGCGTTTGTGGAGTAAAACTCTTGAAACTAGAGCTGGTAATGCATAATAATGACATTACACAATTTTACAGAAGCAGCTCAGATCATGTATGGATATCTGCAGATTTAATCACCATTTTGATTTCTAATCCAATTTTCTTATAACATCAAAGAGTTCTAATACTGCTCAAAGGGACTGATCAGTTTTTTTTGAAATGGGGTTGTATGGGGTTCTTATCCATCATCGGTGTGTTAAGTAGATGGCTGTCGGCACACCCTGAGTTTGGAGAAGTAGGCTGGAGTCTGACACAGAAGCTATGCGATCTACTGCTGTGGAGGGGTCAGCAACAACACTTATTATAGCCACCTAAAAAAATCAATACCAGTTTAGGTGTATTTAGAGTATTTTACCATTTTACCTTAATGTCAGACAGCCCGTTCTGACGAGAGAGTGGTTAACAGCTTCAGTTCCTCGTGTGCTGTCGTCAAAGCCACCAGACTCCATTGAGAAAAATGTTTGTGTTATTGTGTGACTTTAGTAAATCCAAACTAACCCTTTTAAATGCCAAAGCCACACAATAACACAAACAAACTAACAGTTTGAGGTGGTGGTAGACCAGCAGCTCCTGTCTTCATTGATATTAAATCAGTTTTTCTCAGTGGAGTTTGGTTTTGAAGACAGCCATATGACGGTTTAATTTTCCTGTTGGAATTCACTGTCTGCAATGAGGTGAAGCTGGCGATTGTTTAGCTTCCATGTCAGACTCCAGCCTGCTTCTCCACACTAGGGGCGTACCGACCAACCTCTACTGTATGTAATGTCCTGTCTATGGATAACAACCCCATACCACCTGACTTAAAAATCTGAACTATACTTTTAACCTTAACAGGTTAAAATTTAGCTACATGGATGTTTTACTAAAACATAATACCGGTTGAATTCTCAAATATCAAAGTAAACTGCATTTTCTATTCGCAGTCACAGTGGGGTAATAACTAGTTTCTTTGGAACTGATCTGACGAATACCATTACACTGATTTAATGTTACTGCAACACCCCCATATCGCCACCGGAGGGCAGAAACACCTTGCAAATTTCATGATCAGATGGCCTTTGTGTTATTTCTCTGAATGCAAATAATCTGAAAATCATGTGCATCCTAGATTTCTCCCCAAAACAGAGCCAGATGACTGCAAGGTGAATTGCAGTTGCAGGATTTTTGAGATACAGTGAAAAAAAAAAAAGAATCGCTTTAACCAAAACCACGTGAGAGCCGGAGCTGATTAGTGCTGGAGGCAGACAGACGCTGTGCTCGGCAGCTGCTGTTTTTACAAGCTGGATCCAAACATGGATCTGCTGCTCCTTCATACATCTGTCAGGTCGCTGTGAGGTCCAACACAGCTACTCCCTACTCTAACAGCATTGCATGGCCTCTACTGTACAACAGTCAGTGTTGCTTCACATAGAAAGCTTATTCTTATAGTGTTCAGAAACTCATGAGTCAGTTTTGTTTGCTCTTATTTGGGTGCAAATGTCTACAGTTAGTGTCACAAAGCTATGTGTGTATTGTAACATCTGATATTTTTGTATTACTCGATGAAAGCATCATTGCTAACAGCTCTGATACAGTGCAATTCTGTTCCTCCATTTGTTGACAAAGATCTTCACCAACTGCTTTCACAGTGCACAAAGGAAAATGATACCTACATGATCCTTAAATCCAGCAGTCATCCCAAGCTCTTCTTTGATGTCAGCTCTGCCTATGGGGCTGGTTCTCCCCCCTCTGACTGGACCCTGGTACTTGGCCTACTGTCTCTGGAACTCCCCTTTCTTAAATCTTTCCAACAAGTTCTCTCTGTGCGGGTCCAAAAGGATGGGGATTGCTAAGTATTTGGTCCCAGACACAAGTCAAAGTGTCTCTCATACTGCAGACCATATCACAACTTATAAGAATGAATGATTCCAGCTGAGCACCTTCTCAAGTTGGCAATTTGAAAAGAAACAAGCATGAACTTCAGTGCTTCCAGCTTTGGTCACCATCTTAATCACCATGTTTGTTTTACAGCAATAGACAGATGTAGAATGAAAAGATTTGTTTAAAGAAAATTAGAGAAAAAACTGTGAATAGCCAAAACAGCAAGAAGATGCTCCAAATGAAAATGTCTCCATTAGCTAAAGTGCAGGTTTGTGGTGTGTTACACTGTATGGTACAGATTGTCAGGTGAGCCGTGAGGTCCACACAGTTTCATAGAGGTGCTATTAGGAATACTTAAAAGGGCCATAAATGTGGACGGGGCCCTCAAATGACAACCTGTTCTCCACTGGCAGAACACCACCTCCACCTACAACCACACAAGAAAAGAGGCTGTGATTTGAGATTGAAACAGCGTCTCAGTGTTCATCAGTCAGTGATGTCTGCTCTCAGGGACCCCGATTGGCCACCTTCTGGCCGCGAACGTGTCCGGGGGCGCCTGGGAGGGCACAGAGCTCTGTCGAATCACAGCTGAAGAGACCAACTGTTCCACCGCAGGGCTGCGTTCGCTGTCCTACCCTGCTCAGGGTGATAGATGAGAGGAGGTGACGAAGAGTTGGTCAAGAGGGAGGGGGAGGACGCAGGCTCTTACACTTCATCTCGTCCAAACCCTTCCAGTACTTGTAATTCTCCGACAGGTGTTCCATGAGACCAGGCAAGGTGGCGAAGGCTGAGAGAAGATATGCAGAAACAAACCACTGTAATATATTATGCGCTGATATTTTAATGACTTTTTTTATGACGTTATATACTGTAACTTTTTAGGATTTTTTTTCTTTATTATACACTATGCTATGAATTTTTATTACTTATTACAGTCTGTATGATTTTTTTTACATACCATACAATGAAATTTATGACTTATGTTTATATACTACAGTATGACGATTTAATTTCATATAATACTACGACTTTTACAACAGTTTTTGTGACATACTATACTGTGACTTTTTATGATTTTTTTTTGACATAATATAATCCAGGAATAAACACAAACAACTAGGTGAAATGTCAACTGATAAGACACACCTGCTATCAGACACTTCCTGTTATCATTCCACATGAGCTGCTGGGCACAAAGATGTGTGTGTGTGTGTGTGTGTGTGTGTGTGTGTGTGTGTGTGGTTAGTTGATTTATAGTGGCTAATGTTAGGCTATGTATGCTCTGCAGTGTTGCTCCCACATTAAAGGACTCTTTGGGTGAAAAGGTCTCTGCCTTTCTGTCCATGTGTTTACATCCTCATTTCCGGCTTGTTGATGACCAGGCCTGCATCTTTGAAACTAACAGTGACCCCATGGTGACCCGACAGTGACCCTGATGAATTGAAAGCTGCTGCTGCATGTGTGTTTTTGTGTTTATGTGCAAGTGAAATACTGCTCAACTGCTTGACCATCCCTTAAGCGAGTGATCGTGACCCCCCATCCCCTCTAGTATTTTCCCAACTTCCTCTCCCCTGGCGCTCTAGCAATTTCTCTCTGTCCCACTGGCATTTGGAATCTTTCCGTGACATCAGAGCTGCGTTGACAGTAAACAAGTTCCCTCTTGGGGAGAAAAACTAAAAGGAAAATTCAGTGGGAATGGGGAGCTATAAGCACCATACTATCCTCCTCCTTCTCATCCCTTTCACGCGAATTCCAACCCCGCAATCTGACAAGAAAAATGCAATCGACTGAGGCAATTAAGAAGGCAGAAATGAAGATCTGAATGTATGAGATTCTGGTTTATTCCAACAGTCTGACGTTTTGTTTCATTCATTCCATTTGAATAACTGAACAAATCAAAATGTGGGCAATGTTTCTGAGGTTTTGGAACCAGGCAAGTTCTGTTTCTACTTAAGCTGCAACTGACATAGAAAGCCAATTAAAGAAAACAGAAAGACTGAGAGAAAAAAAAAACCCAACCCCTCAAGGTCTATTTACCAGCTTTTACTGGTGGAAAAAAATAGTGGAACTTAGGTATTATTTTTTTCTGGTCAAATCAATTTCAAGCTCAAGATTGTTTCATGTTAAATCTCTTAACTTCAGCTTGAAGGAGCTGAGTAAATTGGCTAACCAGAGAACAAAACTATTTGGAAAAAAGAGGAAGCATGAGAGCCGAAGACAAGGACAGAAAAAAGTGCAAACAACTGAGAAGTGAGAAAGATATTTAGTGTATTTCTTTGGCAAAATGGAAGTAATCATTATATCGACATGTATGTTGCCATTCAATAATTTCCAGTGAGAAACGTACTGTCTTTACTTTGTTTTACAGAGAACTGATAGAGAGCTTTGTCATATGCCGCAACGGCACAGGATATTTGCTGTACAGACTATGAGGCCCCTTGAGACAAATTTTGTGATTTGTTCTATAGAGATACTATATAAATAAAAATGATATGACTTGACTTTATTAAGCTTTGTTGTCTTTGTTCTGCTGTATGTCTATTAGCGTTTAACTTTATTGAGAGAAACATTTGAGAGTCAAATTCCTGGTATGCATCCACATCTTCGGCCAGTAAGGCTCATTCTGATAGACTAGAAATTAGAATAGAATAGAAATTTCAGCCATAGCTGTACATAATGCTTCAGATATATAGATGTTTCTGTTAAGCAGCTGCAATTTCTAAAATGTGATTGCGTCACACACATCTTCAACCAGACCGCACAGAAGATCCATACAATCAGCACAGTTTCAAGGTGGATACCCAAGATTAGTGTCACCAATTCAGCAAATGTCTCCCCTTCTGTTCCTGAGTTATGATGTTGAGTTACGGTCAGAAAAGTGGTTTTGCACAACATTATGATGCCACAGTCAAGTTGATTTTTGACCTTCTGGATATAAAACATCATCGCTTGATCATTTTAATTCTATTAGACGCTTGTGAATTTTTGCCATAAGTGTATGAATTCTTAAGTTAGAGCCAAAAATGTGTTTTGGGAGGTTACAGTAACATTTAACCTCTAAATTCCAATTAGTTCATCCCTGAGTCAAAGTAGACATTTGTGTCAAATTTGAGGAAAATCCCGAAAGGAATGAGAATGGGGAAGGATGGATGGACAACCCGAAAACATAATGTATAACATGAAAGTGGTATAGTATGCCATAAAAAATGTCAGAAAAATTGCATTAAAAATGTCATATAATCCCGCTTTGTGCCTAGGATTAAATTTATACAAATTTAAGCATACAACCTCTTTGCACCAATATACTTCAAAACAAGTTTCAAAATGTAATACATCCGAAAATGGTGTTTAAAGCTTTTTAATAATTTTAAAGGGCCTAAAATGGGAACAACAGTAATTTCAACCTGGACCCTGAAATGAAATGAAAAAATGTCATCACTTTCAGCTTGTTCGGGTCTGTTTTGTGCCCAAGTCTTGCTGTAGGTGAAGTCTTGTTCTGAAATCTCACAGACATTCCTACATTGTTGAAAGCAGCTGAAAAATTCAGCCATGACATTGAAAATCTTGCCAACTCTCACTCACGTTTGTTTTCCTCACCTCTTGTCAGATATCTGAGCAAAATTTCTCCTTTAGCAGGACTTGGACAAGTAAAAGGAATACGAGAACATTTAATTTCACTGTAGGATACTTTCCATAATGTTGTAAGACACTCATAAAAACAATTTGAGTCTGTCAGTGGCAAAAGCAAGCACTTTATAAACATAAATTGACCTGGCGCACAGGGCTGTACGCAGGATTTTTGAAATACCGAGGTCATTTAGTCGTGGTGCACGTGGGGGGGTCAGAAATTTTTGTCAATTATATATCAAAAGCCTTCAATCTGGTGTACTTTGACAGCCAGAATTAAGAGGCTACATCTATAAAGAACTACACACATCATATTAGATTAATCCCATCTTATCATGTTTCTCTTCCCACTTCATACTATAGCGAAATTGCCTTTCACCAAACTTTGTTTGTGGGTATTTATAATTATGTTTGAACCACTTATTCTTTAGCAGGAAGCACTTCTCTTCATCTGTCAGTTGTCAGTTATATTAATTTTTATATCAATGAAAAAACAATCTGTGTTACTAAATTCTTACATTTTTACATGTATCTCACCATAGCAAGTTGGAAGTTGACATATTCTACCATATATGAAGAGGGGAGACTCTCTGGAATCTGGCAACATAAGAACCATGATGGTGGGACATTCTGTCACTTCACAGCTGTCCAAAACATGTGGTTTGTGCCAGGCGGACATGATTGACAGTATTTTTTCATTATTGCAAGAAATTCCATTGACTCATTCACAAGTCAAAAATGTGTTTTACCTGAAAGAAACATGCAATATTTACATCTAAGATAATAGAAAAATAGTCAACCAAGTGCAATGATCTCCTCCAAGATAATATTTGCCACTTTGCAGTGAAAAAAAAATTCTGGACGTTTCCTTGTCGACATGATCTTGACTTACTTCTCTGTGCTCCATGCTGCTCTTTGACCTGACCTGAATGTTTTTTGTTGTTGTTTTTCAGTTTCAGTTATATATTGGGGGGACATTTTGGGCATTGGGGGGGGGAGATGTGTCCCCCTCAATGTGTATGGTGACTACGGCCCTGTCACGCATGCATAATTAGGCTACAGTTGACTGGGTACACAAAGGTGAAGTGCGCTGGTCTTGTCATACAAAGTTTGATGGAGTGTCAACTGGACAATATGGAGATATTTGCATCTTGAAAACTGGACTACAAATGTGGATAGACAGGGAGAAACACACGCAATACGATATTCCTCACTATATGAAGTGCCTGATAACAAGATCTGTATAATGGATTGTAAAAAAATTCGTCAGGTTTTTATTTTGTAGAAAATTGATCTGTATTTATAGCGTGATGGGATGACAGCACAATGATGTGTGTGGTATCCTCGGAAAGCTCTGGTCCTGCACTTTCATATGATATGTGTGGCATTTCTGTGCGAGCCTGCGTTCGTGAGTAATCCATCTAAGAATAATGTGTGTGCAAAGCTGTATGAAAGCTGTGTCGATCAAACAAGAGTACCAGAATTTTCTTTTTTAAATAATTGTTATTATAGAGAAGAGAGAGTCACTCAATCACCTTCCATCGGTCCTCCCACGTACTTTCACCGCACAAATAAAATGGTTTATTTTTATTTTCATTTTATTCATTCATTTAGGTTGGGAAAAAATACCGAGGTCATGACCTCGGTGTCCTCAATGGTAGTTACGGCCTTGCTTTTGCACCTGCTCTGAGCTGTTACAGTACAGCCTGTTTCACTGCTGCCAGCTGAGGTGGTTTCACTCAATACTGGATCAGTTTCAAAAGTTGGTTTTCCTATGATTCACTTACTAGACACAAAAATGTGGGAGGATGTGGTCTAGGTTAGAAAATACTGAGTTCCTCTTTAATTGCCTCTAAATTGATTTATCCAATCTGAATACTTTTGGGAGTCCTTGGATGCCTTGATACAGTAAAACTCCCCACACGCACACAGAGAAGACAAAAAAAAGTTCTTACCATCCCAGGCGTCAAACATATCAGTGATGAAGTAGTCTATGAAGGAGATCTGAGATTTGGGCACACTGCAGGTGTTCCTGTCAAACACCGGCATCACCACCGGCAGGCCTTGTCTCTTCTCCTCATCTGTCTGCAGAGCAAACACACGCACACACACACACACACACACACACAGAGATCATAAATTAAATTATGCAACATGAGACGATGAAAATGATCAATAGAAACAAATGCCTCCTGATACAGATACAAAACTGTTCTCTATTAAAGTGAGCTCCATTAGAGTCATCCCCACACCTGCGCAAAGTACTCCTCAGAGATCCGTCCAGCCCACTCGATGCAGAGCTCAAGCGGTCTGCAGGGGTTTGCCACATCTGCACACTTGATCAGCATCCTCTTTATCAGCAGACGGTTCTCTGGAGAGTTCCTGAAATTGGCTTGACCCTCACAGTCGCTGTTCATGCTCTGTAGGAGATACATGAGGAAGACATAAGCATCTGCACATATACAGACCAATAATACACATTTGCTTAAACACACATTTGAGACACATCATCAGATAACATTGTTTTACGTCTGTAAAATATCTTATAATTTCCTTGAAAGTTTTCTGAACAAAATGATGTAATTTGTCACTAACTGTATGTAAAATAGTGTGTTTAATTTATTCATTTCCAATTTAAGTCCAGTTAGTTGCTATGCTGGTGTAACCCAGGCCAGGTGAACATGTGAAATATGAATTCTCCATGACCCTGCTGTCATGGTATAAAAATCTTTGGGAGCAGACACTGTGAGCAGTAATAAACCCAGGTCAGGCACATTATATTGTCCCACTCCCTGTCCTTCTGCTTACTACATATGAAAATATGTATTTTTTACTTTGGGGTGAACTGTCCCTTTAAAATGTAACAAACTAAGCACACTTACACTTGTGCTGGTCTCCTCTATGGCAGCCATTGGCTTGTTGATGCTGTTGACAAACTTGCTCACATGTTCGAAGTGTCTGGTCATTTCTGTGGCCAGCACCATGTCGATGATTGCCTGTCGCAGTGTTCGGAACTGATTCCTGTCAGCAGTGGAGGGGGTAAAGTTAACATCTGGATCTGTCTTATATTAAATACACCAAAGGATTAAAATGTCACACACTCTTCTATTACTCAGTGAACACAAAACATGCTTAGGTTGTATACACAACACCGCCACAGCCGACC
Source organism: Epinephelus lanceolatus (assembly GCF_041903045.1). Taxonomy (NCBI): domain Eukaryota; kingdom Metazoa; phylum Chordata; class Actinopteri; order Perciformes; family Serranidae; genus Epinephelus; species Epinephelus lanceolatus. The sequence goes on from NC_135752.1 coordinate 6,905,275, forward strand.
TGTCGGTGTTCTTGAAGATGTTGCTCTTGCTGTCTCGGACGGTGAGCTGGAAGGCGAGGGCCGCATGGTGGCTCTCCAGCACGGCTGTGTCATTGTAGAGGATTGCCAGCTCGCTGCCGGCGTTACACAAGAAGGAGTTGGTCCTGCCCGGGTGGTCCACGTCGTGTACTGTGGCCGCTATCAGAGCTGCCACCTCATCCAGCTGGTCCAGATTGCTCTAAAGAAAACAGAGCGACAGAGGGATGTCAGTACTGGACTGTGCTACACTTACCAGTTACTGGCCAGAGCTTAGATTTAATAAATACATTGTTCACAGATCAATCTGTATGATGGAACAGTTATAGAAGCCTGTCATGCTCTTTGATGCTTTATGGTTTTTGTGCCCTGTTCTGGATGAAAGTGTCAGTAAAGTAGGTTCAACACAGCCAGCACATAATCCCTGCAGTGAGTATTACATCTTTGACATTTTGCAGCACCACTTATCCATGTTGGCTGACATTCAGACATGCTGTATTTGTGTTTAAACGCTGTCATTATTTGGGACATATAATGGCCTTTAATGAAGAAGACGCCTCTTTTGTTCAGTGTTTTGGCCATATATTTTTGCTTGTAGTATAAAATACACCTTGGTATGACTCTCTGTTCAGTTACAATGGCTAATTAAACGTGAAAATCAATTTACGTGTGTATACAAACACATTCTGCATGTGTTGCCAGCAACCAAAAGTGGAATTTGCGTAAGTCAAAGTTATTTTCTCCAAAAACAAGTGTCTTGTCAGCATTATTCTTGTGTTATATAAGTTGAAACAGACACGGGTGAGGGAATATTAAATGGTTTTACATGTGTTTTATTAATTAAAAGTAGAGCTATGATTGGGCCCAAAAAATCAGAATGAATCCACATAGTATCTGTCTAAGCCCTACTTGAGCCCAAACCACGGCAAAAATTTTTGGCCAGAGTCCGATTTAAAACCCATATTTCCACTGGAACTTTGTTTTGTTTTCTAAAACATGGATGCTTCACACACATCGTCCCCCTTGCAGCACAGAAGAGCTATACAGTCATTACAGTTTCAAAATGGACACCCAAGATTAGTGACACCAATTCAGTATCTGACCAAACGTCTCCCCTTCTGTTCCTGAGTGTTGAAGTGTTGATGTTGAATAATGGCCAGAAAAGTGATTTTGCAGAAGATTATGATATCACAGTGGAGTTGACCTATGACCTTTTGGATATGAAATGTCATCACTTCATCATTTTATCAAATTGGACTTTTATGTGAAATTTTGTCATGATTAGCAAATGCATTCTGGAGTTATGGCCAAACATGTTTTGTGAGGTCACAGTTACCTTGACCACCAAATTCTATTCAGTTCATAGTTGAGTCCATTTGAAGAAATTTCCTCAAGGTACTCTTCAGATATCTTGTTCATGAGAATGGGACAAACATATGTACATATGTACAGACAGACGTATGAAAAGACAACCTAAAAACACAATGAACAATGAATTTAAGAGAGCCTGGCCCAATTTGAGCTCAAGAGAATTGAAGAAATTACAGCCTGACCTGGCCCAGACCCAGCTGCTTGGGTCAGGTTCATCAGTTTCAAGCAGAGAATCAAATCCCCTGTTGAAAGCTATGTAGGGCAAGTCAGTTTGATTTTTTATACAGGCCAAAATAACTAATCACAAACTTGCCTCTAAGGGCCTTGAAATTAGTAGAGCATATGACACTCTCTGTCCTTACACCCTTGATTTGGATAAGGCAAAACCTTTGCAAAGAAAGCCCTTCAGCTGGGGACAAGACGGGAAAAACCACACGAGGAGCAATGGAGCAGAGATCCTCTCTTACATATAACTGAGAAAAGAATTCAAATTTTTTAAAAACACTATCTCTGGAGTCACGAGTCTCCAAGTCCTCAGCATTATAGATCTCTTTTCTTTGTTATCAATAATGGAAACTATGAGATGCATCAAATCTTCAACATCATTCGTAAAATGAATTCTAAGAGGCTATGTCTTGTAAGATATTACACTCGTAGCATAGCAATATCCCAGCTGCCTAAAAATACTCCCCACACCTAAAAATACTTGTGTCAGCCAATATAAAGGTGTTTTTCTTCTAACCTTGACTCTTTCTTTGCGGAGGAAGTAGGCAGTGGCGTGCAGCACATCTGCGGCGTGCGTGGAGTTGTGGTAGGAGTTGGAGGAGTGGTAGCTGGCCTCCATGAGCTGCAGCCAGGAGCGCAGCGTGGCCTCCGAGCAGTTCAGGAACTCGCACACACCAAAACTTGTGAAGGTCTTCAGTCCGAGGTAAGTCAGCGGCCTGCAGAGGATCACACAAAAAAACTTTAACCAATATTTCTCTCTTTCTTTTTTTGCTTCATCATGGTGTCTTTGTTATCCCTTCTTCTGACATCCTCATATTTTTTGCACATGTAGTATTATTTCATTATTAGCTGAATTTCTTTGACTCACGTGGGTCATTAATTGACATTTGCTTTGCTGTAACTTAGAAATATGAGAAAATGTGTCTTTCTGTGGGTGGAAGAATATAAATACAGCTATCATGTCTGTATGTTAAATATGAAGCTACAGCAAGGAGATGGTTAGATTAGCTTAGTTTAAAGACTATAAGCTGGGGAACACAGCTTTCCCAGCTCTGCCCAAAGGTATCTCAAATAAGTGCAAAAATGACACGTTGAAGTGTGGTTGATGCCAGAATTGATGGTTCAGAGGGACAGAGGAGGGATACATTATACTGGATCCTTCTGTAACTGGCTAAAGTGTTCAATCATAGCGAATGAGGCACGAAATCCCTGGGAAAACTAGAATTACAGTTTACAGTTTATATCCATGTCTGTTTAGACTCAATGTAGCCATGACAGTATACAATGCTTCACATATGAATGTTGCTGCAAAGAAGCTGCAAATTCTAAAACATGGATGCTTCTCACACATCTTCAACCCAGCAGCACAGAAGATCTATACAATCAGCACAATTTAAGGTGGACACCTAAGATTCAGTATCAGACCAAATGTTTCCCCTTCTGTTCCTGATTTGTGATGCTGAATAATATGACCATAACCCTGGACCGCCACATTCTAATTAATTCATCCTTTAGTCCAAGATGACATTTATGCCAAATTGAAGATAGTTCCCTCAGGACTTGTTAATATATCGCACTCCCAAAAATGAGATGAATGTGAGGTCACAATGACCTTTGACCACTAAAATTCTAATCTGTTCATGCCTCAGTCCAAGTGGACGACTGTGCCAAATTTGAAGAGATTCCCTCAAGGTGTTCATGAGACATTACATACATGCGAATGGGAAGGATGTGAGGCCACGGTGACCTTTGACCACTAAAATCGAATCAGTTCATCCTCGAGTCCAAATTGGCGTTTGTGTCAACTTTGAAGAAATTCCTTTAAGGCATTTTTGAGATATTGCATTAATGAGAATGGGATGTAAGCAAGGTCAGAGTGGCTTTAGCCTTTTACCAACAAAATATAATCAGTTCATCTTGGACAACTGTACCAAATTTGAAGAAATTCCCTTAAGATGTTCTTGACATGTCTCTTAAATGTATGTTTGTCCGTCCATCCGTCCATCTGTCTGCATACGTACAGATGGACAGACAGAGGACATGTTAATATATTACCTCTGGCCATGGTTATCGCCAGCGTGGAGGCATAAAAATGACAAGGATCACGGCTCCACATTCAGGGGTTTAAACACCAACCTTGTGGTTTTAAGGTGGGTTCATGTGAAATGCTCTTTTATGAACGTGTTTTTAATGTTGTCTGGAAACCTATTGTTTCCAGTCTTTATGCTAAGCTAAACTAAGTGGCTGCTGTAGCTTCATATTTACCATCCAAATATAATAGTAGCACTGATCTTCACATTTCTCAAGGAGAGAAAGAAGTAAAAGTGACAAAGTGACTGTGATCATCAACATATTTGGTTTCCTTCATTATTCACAAGAAACAGAAGAGATTTAACCAGATTTTTGAAGACAGGAAGACATCAATTGCCAATTTTGAGAATGTAAAATATGTGTAATAATTGAGTAATAACTCAATGAAATGATCACCAAGCAACAGGCAATATATTGCCTTTTCAGAATCAAAAACAATGAGAGACCTTCTCCTAATTTTCAGGTTTCACCATCTTTGTACCTTTTGTGTGTAGCTGCCTCTAGCTCCAGGATGTTGAACTCCCAGCACTCCTCATCATTCAGCATCTCGGCGATGGATGGAGGAACGTCATTCAGAGTGACTGGGATGGCCAGCTGGCTCTGGCTCATATCTAGCAGATAGACAGAAGTGAATGCGCACACACACACACACACACACACACACACACACACACACGCAGTTCAAGGTGATATGACCATAAAAGGGGTAAACCGAGAGGGAGCTCTGTGTGTGATTTGATGGATAAATAATAAATGTCTGTACCAGCCATGGCTCTCTAACATCTATTTACACGTGCAAACATTGTGGCTAAGTGTCTTACTTTGTAAATCTGGCTCCTAAGACTATGGCAGAGAGATGGTGTGTGATAAGATTGTTTAAAGAATTTTATGTGAGCAAAAGTAGCTGCAGCTCTCAGATAACAACTCTGTTTCCAACTTAAGGAAAAAGAAGTACATTTCTTGGAAAGTAGACTCATGATTTAGATCTTCTCTCAGTTCAGTGCTCTTACGACTTAAATCATTATAATTGGGTTACATAATAAACTCATATGGAAGAATTCACACACTACAAAGCCACATTCATCATGACAATAAGCGCTAAATGAATAATATTTATTCATAAGATTCACTCAAGGCAGCAGACCTCATGTTCCATAAGCTCTGATAATGTTGTATTATGAAAGCATATTAGTTGTACAGTGAGTGAAAGCATTGTGGGTGAGCAGGGCCTATAAGAGGTAATTATATTGTATCACTACTATTATCATATTGTATTATATTAACACATGATCGCTGATGTAATGTGATAATTCTTTAAAAACTTACTTTTGCAGAAGACGTATTCATTCCCAGAGAGTCTGCGCAGCCCATCCTGAAGAGAAAAACAAAAACAAGAAGTGGTTGAATTAATTATAAAAAAACCCACTCTGAATGGCCTTTGGTTCATCTAAAGCTAATAACCTATCTGTCATCAAGCGCTTTAGATCCATAGTGCCATAGCTAGATTTTTTTTTTTCTATCAATCTTTGACCACCAAATTCTTGTTGTTCTTGTATTGTTGAGTCAAACTTGATGTTTGTGTAAAATTTGAAAAAAATTCCCTCAAGGGGTTCTTGAGACATTGCATTCACGAGAATGAGATGAACGCAAGGTCACAGTGACCTTGACCTTTGACCACCAAAATCTAATCAGTTCATGTGGACATTCATCCAAAATTTGAAGAAATTCCTTCAAGGAGTTCTTTAGAACGTGTTTGCGAGAATTGAATGTGCATAGGCCTATGTATGTATGGATGAGCAACCTGAAAACATAATGTCGGCGGCCATGACTACTGTCGGCATGAAGCCATAAAAACAGCTCACAGAGTAAGCAGAGTGGCTGGTAGGTTAAGCAAATCTCACAGAATTTCACATATTTTACCATCATTTGGCTGGTGGCTGGTGATAGTATCTAACCCTGCCCTTCGGCATTGATTGGCTGTTGCTGCCACAGTCTGATTCTAGCGAATGCCATTAGAGACAGTAGGAGGGGCATGATTTAATTTGTTTCCCATTTTCATATGGTTTCTCACAGGACTGACCAGGGTCCAGATGTGGGCTAAGAGGCAATTGGGATTGTTGACAGCAGCCTTCCAACAGTAGGAGTGTTTTCCAAAGCCACTGCTAAGGATATACCTAATGCTACAGAGCAGTCAGGTATTTATAAAATACCTGTATTTGTGATATTTTTATATATTTCTTTTAGAAAAAGTTCAGTAATTTCCTGAAAAAGTTGGTCACTGTAGTTTTTATCAAGCCTTACTCAAACAGGAGTAAATAGTGCATTTGTTGGGAACTATTTTCAGCGGTGGATTAATCCACACTTGGTGCTCTAGTGAGTATTTGTGGCAGCAGGAAGGAGTTTGTGGGTTTGTGTTGGAAAAAAAATAGAGTGTTGTTGTGCTCATGGTAATGAAGGAACATGTCAGCCAATGCAACAGTGTGCCTTAATGTGTTCTTAATAGTTTTTGGCCAACAGTGGAGCTCTATGGCAAAGAGGACGAAGACATACAATACTTGTTAGAAGAATCAGTTCATTGTTGGTTTTGTTATTTTCATGGGACTTGTGGACAAAAATAAAATATTAAAGAATATGCCTTGAAAATGCATGATCTGGGATACAAAAGGCCTCCTTTTTGGAAGTTTCTGCAGTCAGCTGATGGATCTGAAAACTTGCAGTAAACTCTTTTGTGGAGACATGAACATCTAAATGCAGTGACTCACCTCATAGTTGGTGTTACTCAACAAATTTAAAAACAAATAAATAAACAAAGACTCTGCTGGCACTCCAAAAATACAGATTTGCTTTTGGAAGCCAAAAACTTCTTGGTTCAACAAGAATGCATGTTCAATTTCATATGCATGAGGTAAGAACATTTTTACAGCGTGATTAGACATAGACTACTTCAAACTTTTCTCCTTATAAAGAGCTTCAGGCATTTAATTATGAATGAGATCAAAAGCTTTATCTATACTGCTTCTTACACTCATTAGTCCCCCAACCAGGTCATTGGTGTGAGGGTCATCTTCTTTAGAGGCAAGCTGAGGAGAGTAGAGCTCGGTGGTTCTCAGGATCTCCAACACCCGATCCAAAGCCTCAGCCACTGTCACCGGACTGCTTTCCTGGGCTGCGTTGATGATGTTTATTACCTGGGGAGGAGGAAAAAGAAAAGTCTCCATTTCTGCTGCAAAACAGACACCACATACAAACACTTGACAGAGAGCCCTCTGCAAGATATGCCTTCAAACAGAGCACCCCTTTCTTTGTGCATGTGTCATGGAAATTTGCATGTGATGCTGGAGAAATCTTATCTGGGGCTAAAAGGCTTAAAAAAAGCTGCTCCTCAAACACACAAGAGCATCACAGGACCGGCAGTAGGACAGTGAGCAGGACAATGTGTGCACTGTATATTGTATATTATCAAAGTGTGATCCAGCCTCCAGCTTGACCTGGGTTTATTACTGCTCACAGCATCTGCTCCTTAGAACTTCTAGATCATGATCAGTGCAGAAGGAAGTGTGCATCTACTGCTTGCTCACCTAGCACTAACATTACAGCTCAGCTGAGGAGGACGGCATTAATGTTTACATCTCGCACTGTCGCGAGCATGAGCCCCTCATCCATGAGTAGCTGCACACTTCCTTCTGTGCAGTGATAAGGTTGGTGGATCTAGTTCGGAAGAAAGCAAATAGTTCCTACATGAAACTGCTCACAACAAGCTTATCTTGACTAACTAGGTCATGATTTCTGGAAAGAGACATTGCTGTTGTGTTTTTCAAATGTAGTACCATCTAGTTCCATTATACTTAAGAGAAGGCAGACATCCCTATGGCTGATATCTCCAAGACTGATCTCATGTTCCAGTTAAGGTGCTACCATGAACCTGTGTGCACTGGCTGATGTGAAACAAGCTGGTTATGAGCCATAAGAAACTTGTTGGTGGGACTCCAACATGTACAAGCTGACGACTGCTGCTGGAGAAATGATTCCTGCACTAGAAGAAACATTTGTGTTTCAAAGCGCTTAAGGCAAGACTTGCATAACGGATTCAGTATGAAATTGTTCATTGGAAGATAGCCACTGCAGATGACAGTTTTTCCTTTAACCCTTTCATGGTCAACTATTAATATTTTAGACTTCAAAATCTATTCTATGCAGTGTGGTTTCAGAGAGAGAAAAGGTGAGCTAGTTTTACGACGACTCGATTTATTTCACTTTAATAGAAAAAAGAAATATGTAGATTGTTGAAAATGCACTGTTACCATACATCTATATCATTATACTATCTATACTGTTTAGTAAAGGCTCATAGTAAGTCTGTGTGGTTATTTAAAAAAATATTGTTAGTGCCCAAAAAGGAATAGTAATTTGTCCAATACTCTTCTCTGGGTGCTCAAAGCAGCATACCTTTGTGATGGGAGCCTCAATAGTCATGGAGTGAATCTTGGCAACAGAGGAATATCTTCGATTCTGTAAACTGGGAGCTGCAATTAAAACAAAAAGAAGAAGATTTTATGTATTGTGATGGTGTGGCTTACTGATCGTCAGCCTGTATAATCTATTAGTTAATGTCATTAATACTGTAACTGCAAGAATATACATCACAGGGCCTGACAATGTTAGCCCTCATTAAAAAAAAAGATACATAGAAAATGTACAAAATTTAAATATAGAGCAAATTCTAATAAAAGAGTAATTAAGGACAAGAAGTGAAAGAAGGAAAGTGGTTTGATTAAAGAAGAAGCTCTGCTGAGACACCTGAAAATAGCAGCAGCTGTGTCAATGTGAGCTGAGGAGGGAGGCATGTAATGTCATCAGCCCACAACATCTCTCTTTAGGATCCCTTTAATTCAAGTTCCAACTATAACACAGTCTGACTCACCTCTTATCATCTCCCTATTCTTCCTTTGTGTCTTTGATTTGACTTTATTACCTGTCGTTTTCTGCATTACTGGAGCTCCATTCATTCAGACTGGAGCTCAAATTAAAACAGAATAGATTCTGAATGGTCTTACCATCACTACTGCGAGAGCTGAGTGATCTGGCATCAATTGAATCTTTCCTCCTGTCGCGGTGACGTAGAGAATGGCACTCTGTGCAGGGGCAGAAGGAAGACAGGGACATTAAATGCACAGTATGTTTAGACTGATGGAGGGACAGATTTATACTGATATTGGTGAATCTCGGTGTTCCTCGTCTTCTGGAGCATTTCTAAATCTTGCCCCAGTTTTAGCCTTCCGTGTATGATCATTAATTCTGAGCCATAGAGCTATTGTAGGGATCCATTTACTCTGAAAAACAAGCACTGAACCATCTTTGAAAAATCCAGGAGGACATTTAACAAGACTTATAACAGTTCCAAAAATATAATATAACCATCTGGATGAAAAAATATTCTGTCTCCTGCGTGCAGTGGCGCCCCCAAAAATGTTGCACAGGGTTGGCTAGATGGGGCCACTGAAAAGCTTGGCATGGCACACCAAAGACCCAAAGCCATGAGCAATTTTCAGGAATTTGATTATGCTGTTTCAGTATATAGGCTAGATGAAAATTACGTCAATATATAGAGTCAGGAAATTGCATATAGGTGACATAGGTTTCTTATTTTACAGTTATAATTACAAATATTTGATGTGCATAGACTAATGCTGGTACAGTTAACAACTTGACTTCCATAACAATCCTGTTTTAATGTGTTATGTATTTATTTGATGAATTATTGTTCTTCAGAGAGGCTGGTTGTCCTCTTCCTTAAAAAGACAAATATACAGCTTTAATCTAAAGTAGGACATTGATTGTAGGGAATACAACATTTAATGGGAACAAGCTTTTAAAAGTTTAGGGGAGACTTGTGGGTACCCATAGAACCCATTTTTATTTAGCTATCTTGAGGTGAAAGATCAAGGGACCTCTTTGAAAGTGGCCATGCCAGTTGTATTTTGCCTAACTTTGGAGCATGATTTAGCCCCCTTCTCGTCAAGCTATGGCGACATGGTTGGTACCAGTGGATGCATTAGGTTATCAAGTCTGACAGGATACCACTATGTTTGTGCTAGCAATTAGTGTGCTAAAGTCTCTTTAAGACAGTAATGTTGGCCTCCAAATATTTCATACCCCCCACCCCCCAGGCGTGGCACCAGCCTCTTTGATCAAAAAATAATTCATAATCCCAAATTACAACTCTTGTTTTCTAATCCAGATAGCCAGAGCTAAAATATGTCAGTACTCATTTTGTATATCCATCCACAACCTGTTATACATGAACACGGTGTAAAATTAACTTTTTTCGTCTACCAGTCAAATGGCTTGTGAATATTCAGATTTTACCAGCCACTTGCATATTTTATCAGCATTTGGCTGGTGGATGGTGCTAATTTTGTACATTATACATGAGTATGTCACATACAAAATTAGAAATGTAGTGAGAAAAGGAAATGTTGCATGGGGAAAACAGGGAATAGATAAATGTTTAAATGTGTGCCAAGACCAAAAAGAAAAAGAAGAATACACTTCTGACTTTTTAAACCAACAGACAGGAGGTTAAAGGAACAGTATAAAGCTATTTCTTTATATCTACCCTTCCCTTAAGTACCAACTAACAATATTATTAACTGCAGTTATTTTTTTACTTGTCTAATAACCTTTTACCATACTCTGTCAGTTTCGTTCCCCATAGCTTAGCCCTGTGATCCAAATGTGACGTCAGTAGACAGGAGTAATAGACTGAGGCTAATCAAAATAATGCTGTTCTATAGTCATCTACAAAGATCTAGATAAAACTATAGGCCTACCTGTCCAATAAAAAGGCTGCAGCAACATTAAAAATATGGTATAATCAGTTACCTGACTGAGAATGTTCCCCGCTGCATCTCTCCTCCTTGTTGAGCTTGTGGACCTGACAGAGAGAGAGAGCAGGAGCTGATTAAAGTCAAGGTCTGGACAATGACCAAGAATCACTGCCGCTTCGCCTTCGCTGTGAGGAGCATAATCAGTCTAATTTCCTGTTCCTCGAAAGCAACACGCTGGCAGGATTACGTCTGTTGATTAAAGACTTAATGTGAGCCAGCGATTTGAGGTTTCTTTGTACTCTCAACAACCTGCTGTATGTAAAATAAATAAATGAATTACAATAAATATCAGGCACACAACAATGCCACTGCAACCTTTCTATCTGTTACTTTACTTTGAACTTTAAACCCTCAACTTCACGGTTTCTGGAGTTAAATTAGACGAAGCAATGTGCGTAGAAGATGAGGAGCTGAGCCCAAAACACAACACTAGAAGTGGACACCAAATACAAATTTGTAAATGTCTCTTTCCAGAATTCATGACCTGGTAGCTCAAGATAATCCACTGACCTTATTTAGAGCAGTTCAGGGAACTATTTTCTTTCTACCAAACTATACCCAGCAACCCTATCACAGTGCAGAAGGAAGCATGTATCTACTCATGGACGAGAGGCTTGTGGCAGCATGAGATGTCAACGTTAATGGCATCCTCCTCTGCTGAGGTGTAGCTCAGTGTAGCTTGGGTAAGCTAGCAGTAGATGCATGCTTCCTTCTGTGCGGTGATATGGTTGCTAGGCGTAATTTGGTGGAAAGAAAATAGTTCCTACATGAAAGTGCTCACAACAAGCTCTGTGGATTATCTTGGGTAACTGGGTCGTGATTTCTGGAAAAAGACATTGTTGTTGAGTATTTCAAATGAATTTTTAAGGCACCACAAGCTGAGTGCCATCTAGTTCCATTACACTGGAGAGACAGCAGACATTTCTATGGCTGATATCTCCAACTCTCACACCAAAACAGTCTAGATTGATAAATAGCACTACAGGTAAGAGATAAATATGTATTTTTGATTTTTTGGGTGAACAGTCACTTGTAATTCATGAGACTGATACATAAAGTTGCAATCTCAAAGATCTCCATTTGGTTTTATTTGGCAGCACCTTTGGCGATAAGCAATAATCAAAGTGTGTTTGTTGGCAGACTAAGGCTTGAAACCAGACTGGTGAATTTGTAAATATCAGCTCGTTTTATGAGCCTGCAGCTGATGAGATGAAAGGGTTATCACAGCATAGATGGTGTGTGTGTGTGTGTGTGTGTGTATGTGTGTGTGTGTGTGTATGTGTGTACATGTACTATATATGTTTTGGTGTGTGTGTGATTGTTAAAGCCTGTGTGTGATTTTTCCTGACAGATAGGCTAATTACTTAATACTTAACATTTACTCAAATGAAAATCTCAGAGATAATTACTTTAACAAATATAATAAAATGTAAAAAAAAAAACCTTTTACCAATACAGCACATTTTCCTCATGTTCATAACAACATATTTTCATGCAGGTGACAACTGGTACAGAACATCCTGTTAGTCACACTGAGGTTATGTAGATATGGATAAGTAGAGCCGGTTTAATCCAGTTACAGAAGATTTTCCTCACCCAGTGACTCACTGCACCTTTACATCTTGCTGACAGTGCACATGCACATTTATGTAATGATGAATATGTACATCCAAACATATTTATTCTTTTTTTAACGTACAAAAATCTTAAAATTTTAATTTTTATGCAGACAAAGTGGTCCCTGAAATATTTGTCAACATATTTCAGTTTTAGGATTTATGTCACTCTCACACAATTGCTCATTTTCTCGTTTCACAGCCTCCCTCTCTGAATTTCTAAGTGGCCTTGCTCTCAGGTCTCCAGTGCGTCCCATACTGAGTAAATAGGATTAAGAAAGTATAAACACTTCTAATGACATACAAGGTTGCCAGATTTGACTGGATACATCTTAATGGGCTTCTTGGGCTGCAAAGCACAAACAGACAGCTCAAAAACATCTTCTGAATTAACTCAACTAAAGCTGGGAAATAGTTGAGATTATGATGGCCCTTAATTGAGAGGGAAAGACAAACAAAACTGACCCTAAACCTGCTGTAAGTCTGGAGTGCTTAGACAAATACTGCTAACTAAACAACACAATGAAATGGAAACCGTGGTCTACAGCCAAACGTCTGGGTGGGAAGGGATGAGGAATAATGTGTGGTTTTAAGTGCTCAGAGGAAAATGCCCTAAGCAAGGATACAGTATCAGATCAGTACTATCCTGAAAGGACCTCTGTGGCCTCGCTTGTCAGATGGATAATAATGTCTTGGTAAAGATGTAGTACATGCCTCATCACATGATTCAGTTTAAAATGTCATCAAATACTTTTTCTCTCACTTTGCATCATATAACGTGCGCTAAAAAATGCATTAAAAAAAGGGGACACCCTGATAATACCATTCAGTTTGACGCTGCATGATTCAGGTTGTGGGGACAATTTTCCAGAATGGGATCAGTCACTGCCATGTCTAAGGATTCCCAATTCCAACAAGCAGGAATGAATGCCATTTGGCTCTGGCAGGCAGACGCCAACGGCTGACTCACCTTATGCCCACACGATGAAAGGAGCAACGAGCTAAAGCTAGTCTCTGTGCAGCTTTGCCTCAGGGTATAAATAGCCCTGGCGCCTGGCTGCTAGCCCTCCCAGGCCTAAGCGGGGGATCCTGGTGCTTAGCCGTAGCTTAGCATAGTATGACGTTATTGGCCTGGAACCCAGCTGAGAGCAGCGACACACACCTGCTTTGGAGTAAAGTGTGTGTGCTGCTCAGCAGAGCTGGAAGCCTGTGAGGCTACATATCCCGCTGAAGTATTTAAATCTGACACTTCAGTCTACAGTTCATTTGAAGTATTTATGTAACACTAACTGCCAGCAGAGTTTGCAATCCAGTTTGGACTCAGTCATTCATTTCTGCACCAGGCTTGATTGGGCCAAGCTGTGTTGAAGCATTAGGACTGCTGATGGACATTTGTTCAAGCTCCACAACAGAAAAAAAAACAACTCACTGTAATCTTCAAAAGTGGACTTATAAGTCTAAGTCTTTTGTAAATGATACTTTGTTGCAGCATTTTTTTCTCCAAACAGCTGCTAGTAAATTTGTAAACAAAGGATATATCATTTAAGCCTGCAAATCAACATTTTGGGCAGATTTGAGAGTAAGTGGTTTAAGATTTTTAAGTGTTGCTAATGTGCAGGCGGTATTTGGGCTCAAACACCGCAGGCAAAGAAAGAGTGATCCAGGTTAGAATTTTTTGGCATCAGATACCTGCCTGAATCAGTGATCAAACATCAAGATCTTTATTGACATTCTTGAGGGTCAAGCCTGACATTACCAGACTAAACTGCAAATGCTAATTATTCTGGAACCTCTTGATTCATTTTTAATTTCCAAGAGGAGTATCAACAGCTGTAGATCAAAGTGACTGTGGACGCAGTGGGGTAGATCAAGAACCAATCAGGGAAACAAAATATAGTGCTGTGCAACAGGCAAATGTAAACAGACTGAAACATGCAGAAATGAGCTGTGACAGTGTAGCATCAACATGTCTGTGAACAAGTGCTGCCTTTTTTGCCACCACAACTTGTAATACAGAAAGATCCACATCAGCTGCAGCCATCTTGGTTATTTTTCATAATGCCTCAATGACGCTCCTCTTTCCGCAGAAACAGAAATTCACAGAAAGGTTCCGCAAGTTGTCAGTCATTGTCTTAAACCCCATTTTAGATAAATGGTTGTGTTTGGTTGAATCTGTCTGAAAGGGTGGAGGCCTAGATGCATCGATCAGAGCAAATAAAACATGAGCTTTGTCTGTTTCTCAGGCTGGAGAGTCAGGCTCTTGTGTGACTTGTTGTGAGAACCTCTACTGTTCTCAGGAGGCCTCAAGAAAACCATCACTAAAGCCCCCTTTCCGCTAACATGAAACAGGTTATGTTCCAGATCTTGCAATTAATTTTGATTCATATGAAGCATTTCGATTAAAATGATATTGGCTCAGAACCTTAAAAGTTTGTTCCCAGCTGGAATTAAAAAAAAGCAAGTTTTCATTGACCTGAAATGTGAACCATGAGGACCTCAGCGGGTGTGACATATTTTGCCGATTGGACAGAGGATGTCTTTTTTTGTTTTGTTTTTTTGGATTAAACAAATTTCCGTAACTAATAAAAGCTTACGGGTTACTGATATAATTGACCATCTTGTCCTGCTGTTCACTTTCGCTGTGCATTGTACAATGCCCTCTTTTGATGACCCATCCTTGATTACAATGGTTCTGCTCAGAACTGCAGGAAACTTGGGCTAGTCACTAGGTAGCACAAAAGTTCCAAGAATCCTAAATGGAACTGGATCAAAAACCAGAGCTAATTTGGTGGAAAAGGGGTGTGAGTACAGCATTTCCTCATTACTAAAAATAAAGGGAAAGGAAATGGATCAGTTATCTGTGTAACACATTAGATTATCATTTGACTCACCTGATTATTGTTGTCAATATGAGGTCTCTTGATGGCTACAAAATGTCGAATCTTCCTGTTGGAAGCAAAATGAGTGTGTCAGTAATTTCTAATAACTTCTCAGAAATGAGAAACAATCAGAACTTTGGGCTGATTAATCTTAGCTTACCCTCCTTGGCCGATGACTGGTGTGATCTTTACGTGTTGTTGTATACTGTCACCTGACTTCTTTCTGGCATAGTAAATGCCCTGCCATTCCTTCAGAGACAATGGAGCAGTCAGGTAAAGATACAGCATTGTCTCATTTCACTGGTGGGTAGATGAATGGATGTTTCTGACTCACCTTTCCTTTTTTGATACAAGTGTTGATGGTGTCCAGGAGGTCAGCTCTGTTCTTGTCACTCTTTGGAAGTTCGGTCAGTTCCTTCCCGATTAGCTCCCCCTTGTGGTAGCCCATCATCCGCTCAAACGCTGGGTTTACGTACTGAGACAAAACCAGGAATTCTTAAAGTTAAGTAACATTCTATGTGTTTCTTCTTGGTGACAAATTCCATGAAATTGACCAAACCAACAATGAATGTATCCGACTAACCACAGAGCTCCATTGTTAAATATATTTAAAGCTGCGGTAGGCACTTTTAGTTTGGCATCATTAGGCATAATACACACAATACTCTTTAAGCATATTGTAATTCAAGTGGACTGAGAGAAAACTAGATTTCTGCATCTACGCTTGACTCTGTTTTCAGGCAATCTAGCTCATAATTGGACAATTTGGCCAATCATAGGTCATTTTACAGCATTCCCACTGGCTGTGCTACGAATTCAGATAGCGTGCACATCCCTGCAGTGAAAGTCTGATTCAATCATGGAGAATCCTGCAGAGAAAGTTACTACTCCAGTACTGGCAACAACTGCCTACACTGCAAAGCAACCCAAAAAAGGAAGACTGTTAACCTGAGCTAAAGGCTCATGGCTGTGTCTTCAAGTTACTCTTTATGTAGCTAACATTAGTTAGAGCCTCGAATCACGGTGCGTCCTCTGCCTCACTCCCTGCTGTTACAGACCAGCTGGGACATACCCCCATTCCAGCCAATCCAGCCAGCATAAACCCCAGCTCCAGGGCAGTGGAGCCCCGACTTCCTGTTGAATCAGCAAACTTTTTGTTGCTGCTGTTACACAGGATAGAGCCAGTGGTCACCAGCCCACTGTGACACCTGGCCAACTGCAAGCTTGTCTCCAAAGCTGCTGCCACTATTCTAAAGCAGTCCGGAGCAGTGAGGAGTGAGGCGGAGGGACTGTGGGGTGGCTCACTAGCTAATTCTCATTTGTGGTCTGTTGAACAGAGGGAGTACTCTACAATGCAAAAAGATTAAAGACAGAGGGCTCTAGTTTCCCGGCGCAGCGCAGGGTGGTGCAGGGTGGTGCAGGGTGGCGAACCCCGCGCAGAGCTAGTTTCGAGCAGCGCAACCTGAGGTGCGCTCAGTTTGGTAGTTTGGCAGACCGAGGTGCGCTGAGATGGGTGTGGCGGCGCAGCAGGGGGAGGTGTCGACAGATCCAGCTTGGCGCAGTGACAGTTTCGTGCCAAAAGGCTTCGCCGAAGGTGCGCTAAAAGCTCGCCAGCTGAAACCAGGTCTACTGTCAGCGCAGGCGGAGCGCAGCCGGTGTAAGCCGAAGTTTGGCTGACCGGTGGACAGTGCGCACACGTCACCAAAACCTCACAGGCAGGTTTCCAGAATATCAGGCACATTAACAATGCAATAAATAGCCACAAAACCACTATTCAATGCAACTATCTGCAATCATCACATGAATGTATCTCTGTATCGACTGTCCCGTCACATCTGATGTCAGATCAAAGGGGATTGGCACCGTTTGGCACGTTTGGCACGCTTGGCACGCGTAATGGAAACCCAACCTGATTTGATTAACACAGCTGCAAACTAATGAGTTCACATCCCTCTCAGCCAACCACAAACAGCCACAGCATCAGATAGGGAGTATATATTCAGCATCTGTCATCTTAGAGAAGTCAAAAGAAAAGAAACAGAGTGAGACTGCGAGAGAGAAAGAGAGAGCGCGCGCACGAGAGAATCACAACATTGACTTACAATTGTGGTGACCTCCTCCCAGGCTACCTTTGCATCATCAGCCCGTGGAGGTCTGCTCGCAGTTCCGTATATTTGGACACTGCGAGCTTGGACCTCCCGGACCAAAACATCAGTTTTCTCCTGGGAGAAGTTTGGCCGTCTGACGCTGCTGCCATGGCGAATTGAGTAAACTCTCATTACCCCTTTGCGCGGCGCATTTAAGGGCGAGGAGAGGGGCTCATTTGATTGGTGTGATGTGTGTAAAACCCACTCCACGCCTTCTCTCCTCCCTCTTTCCGACTTGCGCAGGTAGGAGGGATGGAGGTAGGAAAGAGGAGTAGCTGCGCCAGGCGCACGGTGTGCCAAACTTGCAAAATCCGCCTGGCCACACCCAATTGGCGAAGCGCAGGTGTGCTGTGCCTCCGCCGCGCCCGGTCTGCGAACCTAGAGCCCAGATTGTATGGGAAACACTGGGTTACTGTATGAAGCGCATGCATAATGCTCATGGTTGTCTGGTGGGAGGGGCTTAGGACAGAGAGCGGCGAGGTGCAGGAGGAGGGTGTATTTTCAAATTCTGATGATTTTCCTTTCACTAAAACTGAAAGATTTCCTCCCCCAGGAGCACCACAGACGGGCTGGGGAAGTCAGAA
This sequence comes from Epinephelus lanceolatus, assembly GCF_041903045.1. Lineage (NCBI taxonomy): Eukaryota > Metazoa > Chordata > Actinopteri > Perciformes > Serranidae > Epinephelus > Epinephelus lanceolatus. The sequence goes on from NC_135752.1 coordinate 6,923,090, forward strand.
AGTACTGAGACATGGATACATTGTTGGTTTTAGTCTTTTCAAGGGAATTTTTACAGTAATAGAAATGTAGAACAAAAGCAAAGAGTTGAGATCTTGCTCCTTCTAAATCTGTATATATGCCTGCACATGTGTGTGTATCATCCCCACCTGTATTATGTGGTCCTCACTGGTGATCTCCACAGCCTCTTGACAGTGCTCCAAAGCAGTGAAGACAGAGTTACAAGCCCTGTGGATGATTACAGCAACACCATCTCAGGATGAGCATCCTCAGTACCAACACCAGGTTGTATGTGTCTGTGCATGTATTTATATTTATTACTGCATGGATTGAGGAGTTTTCCCTCTGCTGTACCTGAGTTTGAACTGGCAGCGCACCTCTCCATGTTCAATCTGTATCAGTTCATTAAAACAGGCTGACACACTGCTGTTCTCCACAAACCTCTGGAGCCCGAACAAGGTTAAGTGGTGTTTGAAGGAGGTAGAGAGAAAGAGGGGAGTGGAAAATTGAATGAGTAAGGATTTACTCAGTAGCAACTTGTTTTGTAACCTCCTACGTCATTTCCACACCATCAAATAGCACTGACAATAAGTGCTTCTTTCAAATCTGGCAACATGCTGCTCTTTTAGTGTCTGAAGTCTCTTAGATGCTCAATAAAAAGCATCTATCAGAGACAGGGATAACACATTCAATCTGCTATAACCACACAGTCACAAGCGAGGCAAGTTATTTCAGACGTACTCTGCTGAATCCTGCACAGAGGAGAGGAAGAACAGATGGCTCCTCCTGGTCAGCCGGCCTATAGGCAGAAAAGAATCATTACCATCTGCAACCACAATCATTCATCAGACACATACTTGTAGTGGTCCACACTTATATATAAATGTAGATTAAAGGCCATGAACTTCTGCCAAAGTTATTTCAAATGGCAGATTTCTGTTTTCTTTTTTCCTCTCTGCTCTTCCCTTTTAGTTCTATAGTTCAGTCAGAAAAAAAACGATGTCATATACATCCATGCAACAATCAGAATTCAGCAACATCTGTATCAAACTCTTATGAGAAGTTAGTGGGTTATTTACAGTGTTGAGATGAAAATTCTGGAGTAAGTGTTGAGTTTCATTCATGGTTAACACTGATCAGTGGAGCGTCTGACATGGCTCCTGCTGAACTGATGGACATTACACTGAATTTGTAAAGACAGCAGGTAAACATGGAGGAGGTTTTGAGTTTGTATTAAAGGGGACCTATTATGCTAACATTCAGGTACATACTTGTATTTTGGATATCCTCTGGAATATGTTTATATACAGTAATGGTCAAAAAACACTTCATTTTCCTCATACTGTTTGTGCTGGAACACCTGTATTCACCCTCTGTCTGAAACACTCCTTTTTAGTGCCTTTCTCCTTAAACCCCTCTTCCGAAAAAAAACCAAAAAAACCAACCCAAAACAGTCTGCTCTGATAGTACAGCGTTTCCAGGTCTTCCGTATCTCGTCATCTCTGCCACCACTGCAGCTGGAGAATGACTGTAACAGAGTAGCCTATAGCGGCACCAATAAGAGCTTCTAAACATGACCAGACATGTTCCAGCAGGAATATGATCTAATGTCAGTAGGAAGTTTAAAGCATTGGCAAATAAGTTTATATTGTTCCCTGATGTTAGCATGTAGCTACATGTAGCTGTGTACTTGCAGCTGGGGAATGACCGTAACAGGGTACAGCAACACTTTTTCCCCTTAAAATTCACAGGTAAAAGCCTCTAAACAAAACCAGACATGCTCCAGCAGGAATATAATCCAATATTGAGAAGAAACGAACAACATCAGCAACAAGATTAAATGTTTCCATGATGTTAGCATGTAGCTAACATCATGGAAATATGTAATCGTGTTGCTGATGTAGCAGTATACTTGCAACTGGAGAGTGACTGTTACAGAGTTAAGCTGCATGTTCCACCCTGAAAAACACAAGTAAAAGCTTCTATACCCAGACCGGACATGTTCCAGCAGGAATACGATGCGATATCGGGAAGAAATTAACAACATCAGCAAAGAGTTTCATGTTGCCCTGATGTTAGCATAAAGCTACATGTAGCAGTGTACTTACAGCCACGGAATAACCGTGTAATGGCACTTTCTCCTGTTTTAAATTACCAATGCAGCGTACTTGGAGCCAGGCGAATGACCGTAAAGGAGTAAAGCAGCACTTTGTCCCACTTAAAGTCACCACTAACAGCTTCCAAAAACAACTGGACATGTTCCTGCGGGAATATGATCTAAAATCAGGGAGAAAATAACAACATCTGCAACCAAGTTCACATATTCCCTGGCATTAGCATTTAGCTACATGTAGCAGTGTAGGCTACGTAATGCACACACTCGCAGTTGTGTGCTTGGAGCCAGAGCATGTGAGTGGAGCGGAGCGGGTGAAAATTTCCGCTCCTCGCTCGCAGACCTGTCACTTTGCGGCGCTCGTCCGCTCTGCTTGGTTCTGCGCATTCTTCGCTCAGCTCCATCATAAATTTTATCCCGCTCCACTCGCTCACCATTCCGCTCAAAAAAACTGCGTCGTACTACCCTAACCTGTAATCTTCTATTCACAAAAATTTTTTTTCCGACAGTCCATTGGTCCGACATCCCATTGTTCCGACCATATTAAACCCATTGTTCCGAAGTCCTGTTGTTCTGAAATCATCATGATGCCCTGTGGTTAAGGTCTGGTTAGGTTTAGGCATAAAAACCACTTGGTTAGGGTCAGGAAAAGATCATGGTGTGGGTTAAAATGAAAAAGAAAGTAGCAAACACATAAGCCGTGAGCCTGCTTCGCCTCAAGCCTTTCCCAGCTGACCCAGAGCCGGTCAAGGTAGAAATACGCCCGCCGGGAGCCGTTCAGCACCGCGGAGAGCTCCCCACACAACCCCGACCCCAGAGTTAATAACAGGAGGTTATGGTGTTTCACTCTCTCCTCTCTATGACACTTGTATCTCGACCAGTAGCCTACTTTTGTTGCGTTGCTGATCCTCTATGGTACACAAATACAGTAATAATCACATATCGGAACAACGGGACGTTGGACTAATGAGAGGTCGGAACAATACTACGGCACCAATAAAACATGAGCTTGGTAGATTCTCCGGGGAAGCCCTCTCCCCGCAGTTAGGGACCGTTCTACACGGTACCGCTGGCAGGGTGGAAATAAGTCAAAGTGTGGAGGAGACGGACCAGGTTAAACGGCCGACCTTCGAAGCCCTCTCGCCTCTCCCCGCAGTTAGGGCAAGTTCTCCAAGGTACCACTGCTTCTCTTCTCAGTTTCTTTTCTGAAGTACACAGTAAACTCCATAGTTTTGAAAGAAAATAGTGTGGGTGTGCACAGGTGCAAAGATGCATTCTGAGTGGGGCATGAGCGACCGGAGCGAAATTGGAGTGAGAGATAAGGCTCCGCTCCACCTTTTAAAAAAATAGTCGCTCCTCGCTCAACACAAAATCCTTCCGCTCCCCGCTCTGCTCACATGCTCTGCTTGGAGCAGATGACCATATAAAAGAAAAAAACCCATCAGAAGTTAATGTAAGCTTTTAGCAAAGGTAGAAAATAACATTGGAAACAGTATTCACACATTATCTTGCTCCTAGGGATTACTTTTGTATGTTTACCTCATTATTTTTTAAACTTTGGCCATATTTAATATGAACATCCAACACTGTACCATGATATGGGCTATATAACAGGAAGTAATGAAAAGCATAATAGGTCCCCTTTAACTCATTGAGGTAATGCTAGTTTGTGGTTTTAAACTGTTGATAATGTTACAGATAAATATTTAAGATTTAAAGCCAAGTTTTCAGGAAGTTATGGCATAATCCCACAAAACAACACAGAGGATATCAAAATCTACAAAAGACGCAATCAGACTTACTTCTGTGGCACAACAGCCAGAATAACTGCATTTTCAGAGGGCTTTGTGGCACGGATCAATCTGAAAATAAAACAAATGCAGATTAAAAGTCAGCAGGAGTGTCAATGGGAGTTCATTTCATCCACACTTTGAGCTCATGAGAAGTGGCTTGGACTCAGGTACAGGATAAACATGTGGGCAGATTGGGGGTGATGTCATTGCCACAAAAGAAGGAACAGAACATTGCTGTGCTTTACACAGAAACACCAAACACAACATGTGCTTCAGAGGTTCAGCCACAAAGCCACACTGCTGGCAAGACGTACGGGAAAGTGGGCCGGGAGGTGGGGGGAGGAGAGAAGACAGTGATGGAGGACGAGAGGAGGAACTGAGGGAACAGATAATGGCAGAGGTCCTCATGGGGGATAAGGATGGAAGGGGGGGCGAAGGAAAAAAAAAAAATAGTGACGAGGAAAAGGAGTGAAGGAGCAATGGACAAACAGGGAGCAGCTCCCAAACTGTGGTATTAGGAGACAGGAGAGACAAATGGATCTGTTCCTTTACTTGTGGAAATAATGAAGCACTTACAATAAATCACTCTGCAAAATATATAGTAGTGGCTTTTAGTCCATCCAAGAACTTTGGGTGGACTCGCACTGTATCTAACAATAATTACAGCCCAAAAGTCTGCAGAAATCATGACAGAAATAAAGACACAAGAAGTCTCAGCTAAATATAATGAGGAATATGCACCAAGACCTGAAAAGCAAGGATGTTTAAACATAAATAGAAGGTCTTTACAGACCTTGTAACAACTGTCTAGAGGGTATTCAACCAGCATTAACACAACCATGGGACACTGAGATCCACGGGAATCCCCATTTAAATGCTGTAAACACAAGTCCTTTGTTCACAGATGTCAACAAGTAGAAGGATTTCCAGCTTTCAGTAGTTATTTGCAACAGTCAGAAAATGACTATAATTCAAATATCACCTACATGTTTGGAATTTAATTCAGGGACTCAGTGAGAAGAAAGTAATGGTTTGACATGTAGCAATTTTTGAAATATATAGGACTATAATGCCTCCTAAATAAATCTTCCTGTGCACACAAGAAAGTAACAAGGGACAAACTTAACACAGACCAGTATTGCCAGTATGAACTCAACTAACACCTGGCATGAACGAAGGAATGAGGTTATTCTACAGTCAAAGAGGTTTCTGAAAAGTGGCCAGGGGCTTTTACTGTGAAAAAAAAAATCAACAAGAAAGAACGAAAAAAAACTTTGTCAGGCTACTGAATGTGTACTACTCTTGGCTCCCCTGGGCCACCATCCAGCTTTCATGTCAACAAACAAACTCACAACTTGTAGTCCAAGCTCACTCAAGTGCTTCTCTGCTTCAACAGCCACTTATCATCCAGTGTCCATTTCTTTTTCTTCTTCTTAAAGAAGAACACTGAATAGAGCAACAGTTACTCAACTACAGTTACTCAGAGTGCAGCTTCAGGTTGCAGATGCGTGTAGTGCCTTCAGTGAACACCAGATAGAGCCAACAAGCCCTTCACTGCAGTGTCCCTGAGCTATTTACAGTACAACTGCTTTAAACACTGACCTCTGGACATTCTTTTATATCACTGCTTTTAGATAGAAACCTCATGATTTAAGCGTTGATTATTTTTGATTGTCCTGTAGGATAACACGGTCTTTGTGAGAAGAAGTTATCTGGCCCTTTAGTTAGATGAGGCCCTCTCAAACTTTTTGTTTAACGTCAAACACGAGTGCTGGTCTGAAAACAGCAACAGAAAAGAAGCCAGATTATTGTGCCAGTTCAAGTTTTTCAAGGGATCATGGTGCAATCCGATGCCTAAAGGAATAGGTCCACACTGAGGAATTATGTATTCTTGCAGAGAGATGAAAAGATAGATATAATCCAAATGTCTGTACATTAAAAGATAACTTCGGTATTTTTCAACCTGGGCCCTATTTCCCCATGTGTATGTGTGCGTATGATTCATAGGTACAACTCGTTCTAAAATTGTTTCAGTATTGAGGGAGGCGGATGCAGCCGGGAGCCGCGAAACGAGCTAAAACGGTAACGGGGGCAAATGTGTCCCGTATAAGTTTGCGCATTAAAAGTGCTTTTTTTCGCCACTGACCAGTTCAGATCGCCAGTGCTATCTCTGGATATAGCATACTAAACGTTTCCCTTACCCTTTACTTGCTCTGGGCTGTGACGTCATCTTGCGAGAGCTTTGCTTGTTGCCGGAAGAAAACAGAGGAGCCATGCAGAGCACCGCTCTGAGTGGCGCTGGTTGTCCCGGAGTACAGCTGAGAGTTTTACTGCATCGATTGAAAACAATGGGTCATGTTTGTGCTTATCCGAATTGCAAGAACAGGATGTCGTGCATCACCCCGTACAGCTTTCAAAGCCTGCCTTTGTCGGACGGCGAGATGCTGAAGTTGTGGCTAGTTGTGCTACAAATGAATGCTAACAGTCCTGTCCACTGCGCCTTGCAGACCATCGGGTCTGCAGTGCTCACTTCTCCCAAGATGACTACTGCCAGCCGAAGAAGAGAAGACATCCAATCCCGAAACACCTCTTCCTCAAGAAAACGGCTGTCCTACGAGTAGAGAGAGCTACAGACACAGTGGAGCAAAGCTCTCGCGAGATGACGTCACACACAGCCCAGAGGTAAGGGAAATGTTTACTATGCTATTTACAGAGATAACACTGGCAATCTGAACCGGTCAGTGGCGAAAAAAAGCATTTTTAATGCACAAACTTATACGGGACGCATTTGCCCCCGTTACCATTTTAGCTTGTTTCGCGGCTCCTGCCTGCATCCGCCAGTTTTAGACCAAGTTGTACCTATGAATCATACGCGCACATACACATGGGGAAATAGGGCCCAGGTTGAAAAATACCTAAGTTATCCTTTAAATAGAGTGCCATATGGATGTTTTTTGTAGGCCAACCCAGTAGTTACTATCATCCTGGTTCCCTTGCAACACATTCTCAAGGATTCAACACAAACTCAAGCTATGATGCTCTATGTACCCCTCCAGCATTGGGTTTGGACACTCAGAGATGGCGTGTCAATTTCTGCTCGTTACATGCATTGTGTCTTTTCAAATTAAACTTCCCATTTCACAGAAAATGTACAGCTTCTGCTCCTCAAAAGCATGCAGTCTCCTTTTAAAATAAACTTAGAATGTAGGTAAAAACCTCTGTTTCTAGGTTTACTTCCTTAGGTTTAGACAACGAAAGGCATATACAGTCTCAAAAAGATGCAGAAAAACTGGACCATGCATTTGTTACCTCAACGCTGCATTACTGCAATTCCCTATTATCATGTAGCTCTAATAAGTCTTTAAAAACTCTAATTCAGAATGCAGCAGCACGTGTACTGACAGGAACTAAGAAACGAGATCATATTTCTCCTGTTTTAGCTTCTCTGCAATGGATCCCTGTAAAATCCAGAATTGAATTTAAAATCCTACTGTTAACTTATAAAGCTCTAAATGGTCAAGCTCCGTCATATCTTAGAGAGCTCATAGTGCCATATTATCCCACCAGAACTCTGCACGCTGAGAATGCAGGGTTACTCGTGGTCCCTAAAGTCTCCAAAAGTAGAAGAGGAGCCAGAGCCTTCAGCTATCAGGCTCCTCTACTGTGGAATCATCTTCTTGTTACGGTCCGGGAGGCAGACACCGTCTCCACATTTAAGACTAGACTTAAGACTTTCTTCTTTGATAAAGCTTATAGTTAGGGCTGGCTCAGGCTTGCCCTGTACCAGCCCCTAGTTAGGCTGACTTAGGCCTAGTCTGCCAGTGGACCTCCTATAATACACTGAGCCCCTTCTCTCTCTCTAAGATTCTGAAAATTGGTTCTTCATTTGCTAACATTCATGTCCTATTACTGCATGTCACTAACTTCTTCTCCAGAGCCTTTGTGCTCCACTCCGCAGCTACACATGGATTGTGGGTCGTGGTTACACTGCTGTCATGGTCCTGCCTGATGCTGACTGCTACTGCTATTATTATTATCATACTTCTACTATTATTGTACACATATAATCATTATTGTCACATACATACACTGTCATATATTAATATTTACTTATAACATAAATGCTACCAAATTACTACTATTATTATTATTATTATTATTATTATTATTACTACTACTAATTCAATGTTATTGTAGCTATTGTCATTAGTGTCTGCCCTGCATCTCTCTCTGTCTCTCCCTCTATTCATGTATCAATTTCTCATATGGATTACTGTGAATTTATTATGTTGATCTGTTCTGTACACACGACATCTGTTGCACATCTGGAAATGGGATCCCTCCTCAGTTGCTTTTCCTAAGGTTTGTAACATTTTTTTTCCCTGTTAAAGGGTTTTGGGGAGTTTTTTCTTATCAACTGTCATGGTCGGGGCTTTATAAATAAAATTGAATTGAATTGAATTGAATTGAATTGAATTGAATTGAATTGAACTGAATTGAAAAGCGGCAAGGTTTTGAGGAAAACATTATGATTTGGCTTAAAATGAATATGTTTGTTAATAATGTAATCTGTAATGGCACTTGTCATATGTCACTAGCATAACATGCTACACATACTAGCACACTACGTTGCTATCAAAGTAACTACTGACTTTTGGTTTCACACAGGAAACAGACAGTGGTCTCCTGGTTAAAAGTCCAGAGTTTGTTTGACCCACCTGCCCGATGCAGAATTTTTCAATCTTTGTGTCGGTATCTGATGCCGAGGGCAACCGACCAAGCGTCAATATTTGATGATTTGGGAGAACAACAAAAAGCCCATAGGATTTTTCTGTTGGATTTTGGATTATTGCAGAAAATAATTTCTGTAGAAAACAAAAGTTTACAATACTCACATGTTTTTGTTCAGCAAGATTATCTTGCTGAACAAATAAATACTTCTTGCTTGTGTTAACCTCAGACCTTATTTCAGGCATCTAACCAAAAACCCATTCAAGAAACCCACTGACTTCAGGACAAAGGAACCAGAAGTGTTGAAATGCTAACTAATTTTTGCATTTTAGGACTCATTACTGCCACACTGTGTATGAAGCTGCAGCCAGCAGCTGATTAGTCTAGCTTACCACGGAGGCTGGAAACAGGGGGAAATAGCTAGCCTGGCTCTGTCCAAACGTAAGAAAATCCACAGACCAACACTGCTGACTAACACACGACAAAATAAAAATATAATGGAGGCTTATTCCCACTAGAGAAAAAGTGGAAAGAGAAAAAACGTTTTCATACTTCATGCTGTAAAGGCTTGAAATGAGCTCCCAGAGGATGTGGTGCGGGCTCCTTCAGTTAACTCTTTTAAACACAGGCTGGATAGATTCTGGTCAACAAAGGCTGTTCTGTATGATTATAGAGCTGATTTGTGATTATGAACTAATGTGATTTAAGTGTATTTTGGTACTGTATTGTATGATTTTGTTTTGTGCGTGGAGTCTGGTGGAGTGGATTTATGTCCTGTACCAGACATTTTTCATTAAATTTCATTAAATTTATGTGTCTATTATGGCTTATGTGTGACTATTTCCTGGTCAGAGCCAGGCTGGCAGTTTCTCCTCATTTTCTGTCTTTGTGCTAAGCTAAGCTAAGCTAAGCTAGCTGTATGTATCTTCATGTATACTGCACAGACATGAGTGTAGTATCAGTATTGTCACGTAACCCTCAGAGAGAAAGTCAACAAATATATTTCCAAAAAAAGTCAAACTATTCCTTTAAGCAACATTTTTAGAAAGAGACATGCAAATGTCAGTCCATCAAAGATTAAATAAACAACCACACTGTCACCAGAGACACAGGCAAGGCTTACCGGCATACAGCTTCAGGCTCAAAGTACCGCGAGTGGCGTCCGTCAATGACTATGATCTCATGGTGCTTGTCCAGGAAACACTCGACGGCAGACTCGGGTGTGCGTGCGATGTTACACCTGAACCCAGCGCGGTCACAGGCCCACCAGAAGGCATCGCTTTGGCTGTCCTCCTTGGCGAACACCAGTAGGACCTGAGGAGACAAGGAAGGAATGGACGCCTGGGTGAGATAGTGCTGCTACTACAGTGATAATTATAGGATATCTATGTTAGTAGGTCCTCACTACATTTACTACTCAGACAGGACATTCTCCAAAGCAGCAGACAACAGAGAAACAGCTGTAAAATATACTTCTGACACCGAGGTTACAGTACGACCAGGGTTACTGACATTTATGGGCCTGAATAATACAATAACTGATGTACCTGCCAAACCTCTTCAAGACCTAGAAAACACACAATTGTGAACAGATTGCCAAAACCCTCTGATGTGACAGCAGCTCAGACATATTTAACCTCATAATACCCACCTCCCTTTTGAAGGATAACTATTTTCGGCCATTAGGGACACCATTTTTTTTTTTTTTAATTATACTAAATTATACTAATTATACTTGGATAGATTAATAAAAACCCAAAGCTATTTTTTTTTATTTTGTGTAACTTATGATGAGTATTAAGAGCTGATACAGTAAGATTTAAGGTTTAAATATATGGCTATGAATACAAATAACACTGAAGTTGATACTGATGTGGAGAGCATGTCACAAACCCACTTACTGACAACTACAAATAATGTTCAAGAAAAATAAAAACAGAAAAATAAGTGCTGTGAAGTATCACACTGGCTAAGTCGTCAGTTTTGTTGTCACACAGCAAGAAAGTTCTGGATATGAATCTTAGCATTTTGTCTTCTTTTCTTGAGCCAGGTTTTTTTTTTTTTTTTGAAACGCATATGCAGCCACAGCAATAATGTTTATAGCATAAAAACATTTTTTTGTCGACTCTCGCCATCATCTACTGGACGCTCATATCAAACACTGCAAATAGATGACTCCCCCGTCACAAGATGAATAAATATATTCAAAGAAAAAAAAACACTCAGTGACATAACAATCAAGCACAGTTTGCATCCTCTCTCTGTGAATACGTGGACTGCCTCCCACAGTCACATGACAGGCACAGCTCAGGCCATTTGAAGACAATGACCTGCCCATAAATGTGAGCATGTTCATCCATCTGCTTTTTGTCCTCCTGTGATAGGCTGACAACCTGTGCAGAATGCCTCTATGCCTTTTGCTCATTGCATGCTGGGATAGACTCCAACACGCATCACGACCCTCAATAGGAGGTATTTAAAAAAAGAACAGACTAAAACACCTGGGTTAAACAGACCACATAATGTAAACATCTCCTCCCAGTGAGTTATTCCCGCAGCACAAACTGAGCAGCACATAACCACAACTGAAAGCTGTGTTTCACATCAACACAACAGCGGTGGAATGAAACTACTGTAAGAATATCTGCTCAGGTATCCTACTGCACAATTTGAGTCAGTTATACTTGAGAATTTCAATTTTATGATACTTTATACTTCTACTCCACCACATCTCAGAGGCTAACGCTGTACCTTTTACTGCACTACATTTACTTTTAAAGCTCAAGTTACTTTGCAGATTCAGATTATTAATACAAAATATAAAATGAACTAATTATGATATTATTATTATATGTTAAGCTACCCAGCAGTATTTAAGGTTATTTAAATGAGCTCCATCTTTACCAGCTGCAACATGAAAGTGTTGAACACATGAATGCCTCAATAATATAATATATATTTTAACTGGGCCATTCTGCTTAATGAGTACTTTTACTTTTAAATAGATTTTGAATGCTAGTTGTAAAGGAGTTTTTTTACACAGCAGTATTAGTGCTTTTACTTCAGTAATAGATCAGAATACTGGCCCCACCACTGCAACAGTCATGAAGCCTGCAGAGTGCGGATTTATGTTTTTGATCCCACACTGTGTTTTGACCACAAACACACCAGCCACCTTTGGTACAGTGGTGAGGAAACACAACACTGTAAGAGATAAATACAGTATAGAGACACACGTATAGTGTAATGCACACACACACACACACACACACACACACACACACACACACACACGCACACACAGGCAGCTGGGCTGCAGCCAGAACCAACAGTACTCAGCTCTGCCTCGCAGCAGCATCACCTCCTGACTCCCTCTAAGGACAACAAAGGATAGAGTGACACAGTAAGTGCATGGAGGTGCAGCACAGAGAGAGAGAGAGAGAGAGAGAGAGAGAGCAAAGAAAATGAGTGAGTGGGTGAAAAAAGCAGACTCCTCACACTTCCTGTATGGTTTAAAAACACAGGAAGGGGGTATTTCAAAGTGTGACATCTCTCTATGCGGTGCTCAATACCTGGAGACAGGACGGACAGAAAATAAAATGTTGAGCTGAGAACAGCAGTAGAAGAAGAAGATGTAAAAGAAGAGGAGGACAGAGGGAGAAAATGAGCTAGTATTGGTGAGTGCTTGTGAAAGTCCACAGTCTTTGATCCTGTTCTGGCTTGTGTAACCATGGCACTGCTTTGTGTAACCATGGTGCTAACATGTGAAATTCCACACACACAGCACCCAGTCCTGGGACGACGCCGGCTGCACAGATCTCTGACCTGCCACCCAAATATGTCACCAGCGATGAGCATGGTGGGAGGCGCTGTTGGTCTTAAAGGTACACTTCATCCACCAAGTGACCATTTTTATATAAATTACTTACCCTGAGTTTCACTTAATATATGAAGCAAACTATTTTTCTAACATGCCTCCGGTGAGCAAAAAATCCCCAAATTTTGAAAATTCTTGATGAATTGAAGTCGTAGGGGTTCACATTAAACAACAGCAAAACTACATCAAAACATCCGTTCACACAACTCCTGCAGTATAATCCAGGTCTCATTTATCCAGTCATAAGCTTAGTACTTTCCAAACAGACAGACATTTCCAACAAGGAACTGAACAGAAAGTAAAACATAATCTGTACTCTCCTCAAAGCCAGACTAACAAAAACAGTAATTTTTCCTCGCTGAACATGGGAGCTGCTGGTCTTCCACTGCCTCAATCAGTTTATTTGTTTGTGTTATTGTGTAATTTTGTTTTTGTAAGGGGATTAGTTCAGATTCACCAAAGTCACACAATAACACAAACTAACTAACTGATTGAGGCAGTGGTAGACCAGAGGTGCCTATGCTCAGCAACCTAAAATTACTGTTTTTGTCAGTGGAGTCTGGCTTTGAAGAGAGCACTGATAAGGTTCACTTTCAGTTTGGTTCCCATCAGAAAGAGCTGTCTGTTCAAGAAGTACTTCCTTCATAGCACATGCATATGCATATATAACATATTCTCTATGGTTAGACAAATAAGACTTAGATTATACTGCACGAATTATGTCAGAATTTGTAAACAAATGTTTTAATATAGTTTTGCTGTTGTTAAACATGGACCTCTATGTCTTCAATTCATTGTTTTTTTGGATTCTTCATTCACTGAAGAGGCATTAGAGAAAAAGAATGTTTTCTTCACAAATTAAATATAACAGGGGGTTAGTGATATATATTCAAATGGTCATTTGGGGGGTGACGTATTCCTTTAATACCTCAACTGATGTGCACACTGTCAAACATATTCAGATACATGGCTGCACTCCATCACACCACCATCATGTCTGTCTCAGACACACACTTCCCACTGAATATAACTCACTGTTAATGGGATGCAAATGAATGTCGGTTTACACAATTACCTGGTAAAGGCATCTTTAAAGTAAATACATAATTTTCATTTCAACGTACACTGCAATTCAAAGGTTAATACTCTCCTGCCATAAAAGTTTTATTGGGTCCAGGCAGATGGCTGAGAGAATTATCTCTGTTCAAATGGTCTTTCATGCCTTTAGTTTATAGAAAGTCCTCTTTAAAAATACTGTAGATGTTATTTTGTTTAAAGGGTTTGTTTTGTACATGGAGAACAAAATACTGTACAATAGTTCAAATAACTGACAACTTAAAAGACAGAAAGAGACAAAGATCCTTCGGAGCAGCAGTTCAATAATAGAACAAATGAGTAGTTGTTGGTAAAAGGAACTGGAAGCTGAGCATCAAAATGTGTGCAGATTTAAATTTAAGTTAAGAGCACAAAAATGTCTATAACACCCTGCAATTAACAGGCAATGTGTGCTTTAGCACAGCTCTTCTTAAAGCTTCTTTAAACTGGAAATACTTGAGTAAAGGTGTTTGGGATCCAGTCATAGACAGTATTCTCCCCTGTACTGTGGAGACATCAACTAAATGGAAGATTGAATAATCTAATTCTTCCTCTCTTGGGTCGGAAACAATTTCAAATGTTCTGTTAAAGTAGTCATTATTGAAAGGAAGAAAAAAATATCAGTAACAGTTGATTCCAATGTTTTGAGCAGCAGTATACAGGCATTTGGCTACACAAACAACACAGTCACTTATTGGCTTCATGGTTTGTATGAAAACACTGTACAGTACGTTGGCACAGAGACTGATCCCTGACTGCTGCTGTGAGCTGACTCACATTTTCAGAGTTCAGAGGTTAATCTGCCATGTTTGCACACCCAGGCCAGATGCCATACAACACTGGGAGATTCCCAAACACAGAGGGGTGTCATTGGGCTAACTAGCTTTGTGCACTTTATCTGTGTGGGAGTGTAACAGAGTCTGAGACTATCAGTGAGTACATCAGGGAGGCTGTTGAGATCCTGTGTCAGGATTTAGGTTTGTATGCTGTTATGCAACACATACCTTCAGGGTACTTTAGATTAAATATATATGAATTACAAACTATGAGCTCATTGACCTTGATTTGATTGGTGCTTTCCTTCCCGGGCTGTGTTTATGTGCGTATGGTGCCTGCTGTTTGTATGCAGTTTATCTGCAAGTGATCAACACTGTGCAAATAGAACTTGTTGAGCTGATGTACCAGTCAGACTTTCTGGTGTGAGTAATATTGTCAGTTTTTTATTTGTTTAAATAGGAAAGGACTCTGAATGAGCCCTCCAGATTTCCTTCCTCTCCTGCACTGTTTTTTCTAATGTACATACAGTATATTGTATTTTTTATATGATTGTGCAAATAAACTAGTGAGTGGGCCTTGAGTTAAGATTATTTTGTCAAGGTTAAGAATGAACATTCAGACTAAAATATTTGATAAAAGCCCATGTGGGTTTTGCAATACATGTACTGCATCATACTGTACAGGCTATGAAGCACAATTTAAGCTGTTAACCCTTCAACACCCACCCCACAGTTGGATTGTTAGACCTTTGCAATTGTATTGGACATAAAGTGTTCAATGATTTATTGGATTTTGCTCTATGTATGTATGTATGACACAATGTTCTTTTAGAAAATTACCTCAGTAACAGATTTTCTTTATTACTGATTGAGCAACTGATTATTTTCTCAATTTGTTTTGTTCAATCAACAGTCTTATAGTCTTGTAGTCGAATCTACAGATACTCAGTTTTGTACCTTAGAAGACAAATACCCCTTTCACACTGAGGGTTCTACCAGGGTTAAACCAGTGTTGATTTTTAGTTTGAAAGGGTGAACTTGCGTTAAGTGTCTGCTTTGCAACCCAGGTTGAGAGTACAACTGTGTTGTTGTTGGACGCTGGTCTGAGGTGGGCCAATGCTACGTTATGATTGGCCAGTCGGCATCCGAATGCCGGACTTAGCGAAGGGTCAAGCTGCTAAAGATAATAATACTAAAAAAAAAAAAAATAATAGTTGTAATAATAATAATAATGCACACAAGACAGTTTTTAATTAGGCTTGTATCATCTAAACAGAATGAGATATACAGCTGAGTATTGTCAGCATAGGAATGGAAATCAGTGTCATGCTCTCTAATGATGTTTCCCAAAGCCTAAATGTACAGATTAAAAAGAGTGGGTCCCAGCATGGACCCCTGGGGGACACCGCAACTGACCTCAATTTTAAAAGACACCATCTCACCCAGGGACACCAATATCTCTTCCAGTCAGATAGGACTTGAACCAGGTTAGAACTGTGTCTGAAATATTCAGATGGGTATGGAGCCGCTTTAGAAGGATGCTATGAGCAGTGGTGTTGAAAGCAGCACTTAAGTCAAGAAGGACAAGAACTGAAATTTTTCTTTCATCAAGTTTCATTAGTTCAGATTCACCAAAGTCACACAATAACACAAACTAACTGATTGAGGCAGTGGTAGACCAGAGGTGCCTGTGCTCAGCAACCTAAAATTACTGTTTTTGTCAGTGGAGTCTGGCTTTGAAGAGAGCACTGATAAGATTCACTTTCAGTTTGGTTCCCATCAGAAAAAGCTGTCTGTTCAAGAAGTACTTCCTTCATAGCACATGCATATGCATATATAACATATTCTCTATGGTTAGACAAATAAGACTTAGATTATACTGCACGAATTATGTCAGAATTTGTAAACAAATGTTTTAATATAGTTTTGCTTTGCAAACAGCTTGGTTTGAATTGACAAAAGACTCCAGTCCAACCCTGGTCATTGGTGTGAAAACGACATAAGAAAATCAGAAACTTGAGCCAGTGACTTAAATATGTTTTCATCAATTCATTTTCTGTTGCTTTGTTAACTGATTAACTGTAGTAGCTTCAGCTCTGACTACATGTTGATATCCATGTAAATTTTCTACATAGTGTTATCCTGCAGGAAAAACGGTGGGTACTAAAAGGTTAACGTTGCAGAATGACAAAACTTTTGGATTTATCCACGAGATCAACACTGCAGGCACTGCATATGTGAAATATAACAACATACAACATGTGTGTTATTGTACCTTCACTTATCTGTGTAATGAGCGAAACACATGAATCATTAGATAAGCTGAAGGAGGAGGTATCTGGGGAGCTTGAAACTCTCCAGGGCTGTGAGGCAGCACCAGTAAATGTCAAGGAAAACTCACTATATATAACTCTCTCCTGCAGAGCATTTTATCTCTCTCTTTACATCTCTCTGTTCTAGTGGAAGGAGTGAAGCAGGAGAGGGGTGGGTTAGGTCATGGATCCAGCAGAGGGCTGGAGGTACAACTTTAGGAGCACACTTTAAGGATTTTATGGGGCATGAGACAAGGTCTGAGAAGGCTTTTTAATAAAACCCCTGGTTCCTCCACCTGCCTGCATGCTACAACAGATTCCTGGAGCGAAGGGATAGAGCAGGATACTGTAGCTCAGCATGAACATGAGTGGCATGCCAGGCCTCTCACATCACTGCACTGGAGTAGGAACTGAGCTAAACTCAGAAACCCTTGGAGATCGGTCAAACCGGCACAGCTCAAACACGAGCAAATTAAATCAAAGCACCTCATAAAAGTAGCTGATTCCTGAGGTAGGAACTGGCAGAACAGAGGAATGCTTTGTGGTACCTGCATCTCAACCAGCTGGTGACCTCCAAGAACTCTTAGTTTCTTTGTTACATAAGGATAAATCTGACAAGCACATGGCCTAATCCCTAACCAGAGGATGAGCACAGACAATCCCTAACCCAGCCCTGCCTAACCTTGCAATATTCTAGAGTTCTTGAGGGGGGACATGACATTCCAGTAGGACTGATACCACAGAGTATGGACAGGGTGTCTGCAGGCAACAAATCGGATATCCCCTCAAAGCCATGCAGCAAATAGGTCATACACTGTAATATGGTTGAACACTGTAGATTCCAGTGTTGGAGAGATCCAAATCCATCCATAGTTTTTACTGAGAGGCTATGTCTTAAATCAACACAAACTACAGGAGAAATTCTCCAGGAGGAAATGTATTAGAAAGACTTGGAGGAAAGCCTCTTGAAGCTTCATTTAGCTCCACATAAACTTTCAAATACATCACAAGAAGAAGGGCTGGATTTTGTCAAGCCGGTCGCCACAATAAATGTTGACATCGTGGGTTCCTGGAAACCACAGATATGTGGCATTTTTACATTATTATGTAACAGGGTGGCTGTGGCTTGGGAGGTAGAGCAGGTTGCCAATTAAGTGGAGGGTCAGCAGTTCGATCCCAAGCTCCTCTAGTTAACATGTCAAAGTATCCTTGGGTAAGATACTAGACCCAAAATTCCTCCCAATGTGTGAGTGCGTTTATTGGTTAATAACTGAGTAGCAGGTAGCATCTTGTACAGTAGCCTTGACCACAAGTACAATTCTCTGTATTACGTATTTGTTTCATGTTTTTTTTTATTTTTCTTCACTGTGCCCTTGTCCTGTGAGACTTTGTGAGAAGTTTATATCTTGAATAAACTTTAAAATAAACAGTTTAATAGAGTTTTCCTAATTATATATGGGCCTATATATTAAAAAAAAGAAGTTTTCTTACACCCCTTGTGGTACTTTGATGACCTCTAGGGGGGGTCATGACCCCCAGGTTGGCAACCAGTGATGTAGTGGATACAGTATGTTGAAACTTTTCATTTCAAC
This sequence comes from Epinephelus lanceolatus, assembly GCF_041903045.1. NCBI lineage: Eukaryota > Metazoa > Chordata > Actinopteri > Perciformes > Serranidae > Epinephelus > Epinephelus lanceolatus. The sequence goes on from NC_135752.1 coordinate 6,941,377, forward strand.
AATGCTGTGGTTAATGTGTGGTTATGTTAAGGGCTCAAAAACCACTTAGTTATGGTTAGGTAAAAATCATGTTTTGGCTTAAAATACCTGGCTATGGTGCCACAGTCACAACTGGATATGCCACGATTTGTCACTGAAAAAAACACCTGGTTTTGTTTTTGTCAAACACTGGTCTGTGGCAGTCTGCAGCTTAGCAACCTTCTGATTTTGTCCCCCCATCACCTACATTAGAATCACATTATGAAGGGATCCAAGCAAGCAAGTAAAACCTCCTGCAGTGTTTATATGGGCACCTGACTTTTGTTTTAAGACAGAAAATTTATGAACCTATCCTTTAAGATTGTATTATTAGCTTATGTAAACATTCTTCTGCAAAACAAGATAGAAGGTGAAAGATGGCAGGTGGAAAGACGACAAGAACACTATTGCTGCAGGTAGTTGTACTAAAATTCTTTCCACTGTGAAAACACGTCCTCTGGTCTTCTGGTCTTAAACACCTACTATGAACAGCATGACAGCGTGAAGCTCCAGGAAATACACCCCACTAAAGGTGAGCCCTCCTTGGCTGCGGATGTAGCCCTGGCTGAACAGCCAAAACTAGATTTTACTTATGGGCAGCTGCAGGCTACAGAGAAGAACTGAAAGCTTGTGGCTGGATATATTGTGGATGAAATTTTAGTCCATGAGTGACTCTCCGTCTTTGAGGCAGAGCCTCAAAAAAACATAACAGTCACAAGCAAGTGAAGACCCCCAGGTGGAAAAAAAAAAACAAATCAACATTCGCACACTGTCTAGTCTTGGCTAAACTTTCCTGCAATTACCCTGAAATTTAAACAGAGGCACACATGTGAATTTTGGGGGGATTTGCAATTGCCAGTTTTATGGGGTGTAACAGAAAAGTAATATAAGTAGTAGTAAAGTGTAATGTAGTATTAGCTGGTAGTAAGTGTAACGAATTACTGTTGGCAGGGAGAAATAAGTAAATTAATATTCTTTCTTTTGCAAAGAGTAACTATGAGTAATATATTACATTTTTAGAGTCACAAGCCCAACACTGTTTCTAACATACTTCAAGTCCCGTTACCACTAGGAAGTTGATGTAACTGGTTTTCCCAGGAGAAGGATCATATTAGCAGAAAATCTCCATGAAAATAGTGCAAGAATACAAACAGTCTTATTGTCGAATACTCCCTAGTTTAAATGCCAAAGTGTATGTAAACAAAAACTTTACAAACAACTGCTTGCTCCTACATTTGCTCCTACACTGGAGAGTGGGACAGCTGCATTTGTACATTTTTCCTATTCATATAGCTGTGTATTAAGTGTTAGATTTTTATTTGACTGATGAGAACAAAGCATATAGTAACATAAGAATATTTTGTTGAAAAATTACATAATTTGGCAAAAACTAGGAAAATCACTAAAATCATAATTATCATCCATGTAGAGCGAAAACAATTCATCAATTGATTGCCTGACAGAAAAACAATCAGCAACTGTTTTGATAATAAATTAATTGTTTCCACTATTTTTGCTTGAAAGCTAACAAATAAACTCAGACTCCAGCTTCTCAAATGAGATTATTTGCTGCTTGTCTTTGTCATAAATCAATGCAAAATTAATATTTGTTTTGTTGTTGTTGTTGTTGTTGTTTTTTTTTACTTTTGGTGGATCAAAACAAAGATATCTGAAGGTGTTCCCTTTGGCTCTGTAAAGTTTTGATGGGCATTTATTTTTTGGGGGGTATTTCATAGACTGTAATGATTAATGGATTAATCATAAAAATAATCTGCAGATTAACTGATAATGAAAATAACCATTAGTTGCAGCTGTACATTCACGAAAAGGTGTTGAAGAAACTCCACCTGGTCATATGCAGTTATCAAACGTTATCTAACTGACTGCACAGATAACAAAAAATATGACACAAACTCTTAATTTCTAATCAGCCTCTTGCATTTCAACATCGAGTCCCTCAAACACTACAAAAGTAACATGAGTCCAAACATTAAGAATCTGTTTCTTACCTGAATGGGCTCTTGAGTCAGTCTCATAGGTCCGACACATTCTTCTGTAGCTGAAACCTGCAGGCAACAGATGAGACAACATGTGAGTCACTGTCACAAACCAAACACAGTAATCAAATAAAGCAAAAACAGAAAAGCTGTGAACACTTCTTACCATTTTACCATTCATGTCCAGGAGCATTTTGGCATATTTCTCTTTTTCTTGCACAACCTGTCTATCCCACCTTTAGTCTTCTCTCTTATGTTCCTCTTTCACTTTTTAGGGATCCATACAGCAATAAGATGGGTATTTCCTTGCCAAACAGCGACAGCCTCCAAAAACAACAAATATCTGGATTCTTTACTACAAGTTTTGTGATCGCCTCTACTGTGCTGTAGACATGGTTATTTACATGCAGTATTAGCCGCCCAGAATGGAGTTGTCCACTGCAAACCTCTTTAGAAAGTATTAGCAGCCAGCCGCAGATTGAACTCACAGGTTTACTTGCATAATCCTACTGCAGGAGCATCACACACTGAGCTGTATATATGTGTGTGTTCGCAGCCTGTCTGGGCGGCTTCAGCAGGCCTCTTAACCCCATGCGTCATTCTAGTGTGAATAAGCAACTCAGCTACATGTGCATGCTTTGAGTATATGCGTCCACATGCTTACACCACACTTCAGACACACAATGAATCATTGGTGTACCATACCAGACTGTATCATGGTGGAAGCCACTTTAGCTTTGTGTGTCATGCCCAGAAATTATCCATCAGGTATATTTTTGAGCAGAGTCTGTGCTGGTGACTCATTTTTTTTAAATTCAAAAGTCTTAGTTAGAATAGGTGCCTTTTGTCGCCAACATGTTCATAAACATACACTCATAACCCACAGGGGGATGTGAGAGACTAAAGGAATACTTCACCTCACAAGTGACCATTTGTTTATCAGTTACTCACACTGTGTTATGCTGAATTCCTGGAGAAAACTTTGTTTTTCTCATATGCATCTTTTTGAATGGGGGCCAAATTAGTTATGTGAAAATACCGAGAGGCCAGCTGCTTTTCACAACATATGGGTTATTATAAAAAAAAAAAAAAATCACATACAAATGAGACAAATGCAGCTGTTTCATCTTTCACTGAAAAAATAGTAAACTTTCCACCGATCCTGAAAGCGGCGGCCCTCACTGTTGACTCACATTTTTCTATATGGCAATGTCTGCTACCAAGCAGGAAATGTCTGCTGCAAGGTAACTATTCTTTAACTTGTTTACCATCTGTTTATGAAAATGGAATGGAAATAATACAAAATAAAATTGCTTGATTACCCAATATTGTGTGGCAGGCCACATGTAGCATATTTTGACAGGCAAGCTGCGGGCTGTTTCTAATTGGTCTATGGGCCACTTTTGGCCCGACTTTCAACAAGCCTACTCTACGGAGAGCAAAGAATCCAAAAACTGAGAAAACTCTTGAAGAATTGAAGTCAAGGGGACCACATTTAACAACAGCAAAACCATATCAAAACATCTGTTTAGAAACTCTCACATAACTCATGCTGTATAATCCAAGTCTCATTTATCCAGTCATATGCTCAGTACTTCCCAAACAGACGGCTCTTTCCCATAAGGAAACCTGAAAGTGAAACTTATCTATGCTCTCTTCAAAGCCAGACTCCATTGACAAAAACCTTTTTCATTTTTGCTCACTAAACATGGAAGCTGCTGGTCTACTGCTGCCTCGACTTGTCGACATTTGTGTTATTGCATGAATTTGTTGAATCCAAACTAACCTGTAAAACACCAAAGTCACACGGTAACAACAAGGAACTAACTGACAAGGCAGACCAGCAAACCCCATGTTCAGCAAGATCCTCTCAGTTCCTTGTGGGAAAGGACTGTCTGTTTGGGAAGTGCTGGACACTGCACAGATTGTGTGAGAGTTTGTAAACTGATGTTTTGATATAGTTTTGCTGTTGTTACATGTGGATCCCTATAACTTAAATTCATCAAGAATTTTCTTTGCTTTTGGAGTCTTCGTTCACCACAGGCATGTGAGAAAAACTGTTTTCTTGATGAATTTAAGGTAACACGGGGTGAGTAACTCATATAAACATTTTGGGAGTATTCCTTTAAGGTCTCCTTCCAGCTGAAGACAAATATCTGTGAGGCATCAACAAAAGATAGAGGCGAGATAAAGACAGAGGGAGGAGGGGGGATTTCAGTTAATTCTACAAGAGGCACATGCTATGCACACTCTACTCAGTCACTCAGAAGCCGCTGTGTGACTAAAGCAGTGATGTATAGACACAAGCTGGTGACTCAAGCACACATCGTAATTAGGCTTAGAGGTGGACACACTTCAACCCACATCTAGTCTCAACCAGCCACCAACCAACCGCTAACGTCATCAAGAGCTTTCAGGTGCGACTCTTCAAGGAAAAGCCTAATTCTGAGTAACAAGCATCTTTGTTGTTTCAATAGAGCAATATGATAATAAAATATGCGGCGCATTTCTGAGCATCGGTGCAAACATGGTGATATGCAAAACATAAAGTACAATACACTCACTGTGACAGACTAGACTGGTAACTGGCATGTAACCTGATATGACGCAGATCATATTTGGCAGTGATTTAAGTTCCTTTTTGTGTACTGTTCATGTTATTTTGTCAACCTGTTTTGTATATATTGTGGTATAAAACATCAGGTCATTTTAAAGGAATGAATCTGTGAAATTTCAGAGAAAAACACACATTCTTAATTGTTTTTTATTGGGAGTTTAACTTAGTTAATTTGCTTCATCAGGTCTGTGTGAATAGAGCTGTAAAAAGATTATACTGGAGGCTTAATGCAACTCAGCCAGAGCTATATTTTTAATGAACACCCCGGTAACATGGGAGCAAGTCATTCAAGTATGCTTGCGAGAACATGCGATATCTCCTAGTCTTACAGGTTTCACCGCAGACTGTGTTACTGTATAACACTCAGTAATGCACAAGCACATTACAAATCTTTATATGACAGATCAAGCTTGATTGATAAAACTGACAACATTAGCAAACAACAGAGTGGGGGGGGTTGGCTTCTGGAGCTCCGGCCTGGATTATTTTCTCAAAAGGCCCAAATCTACAGTACAGGCCAAAAGTTTGGACACACCTTCTCATTCAATGCGTTTTCTTTATTTTCATGACTATTTACATTGTAGATTCTCACTGAAGGCATCAAAACTATGAATGAACACATGTGGAGTTATGTACTTAACAAAAAAAGGTGAAATAACTGAAAACATGTTTTATATTCTAGTTTCTTCAAAATAGCCACCCTTTGCTCTGATTACTGCTTTGCACACTCTTGGCATTCTCTCGATGAGCTTCAAGAGGTAGTCACCTGAAATGGTTTTCCAACAGTCTTAAATGATCGTCCAACTAAACGCAAACCGGATGGGATGGCATGTCGCTGCAGGATGCTGTGGTAGCCATGCTGGTTCAGTGTGCCTTCAAATTTGAATAAATCCCCAACAGTGTCACCAGCAAAACACCCCCACACCATCACACCTCCTCCTCCATGCTTCACAGTGGGAACCAGGCATGTGGAATCCATCCGTTCACCTTTTCTGCGTCTCACAAAGACACGGCGGTTGGAACCAAAGATCTCAAATTTGGACTCATCAGACCAAAGCACAGATTTCCACTGGTCTAATGTCCATTCCTTGTGTTTCTTGGCCCAAACAAATCTCTTCTGCTTGTTGCCTCTCCTTAGCAGTGGTTTCCTAGCAGCTATTTGACCATGAAGACCTGATTTGCGCAGTCTCCTCTTAACAGTTGTTCTAGAGATGGGTCTGCTGCTAGAACTCTGTGTGGCATTCATCTGGTCTCTGATCTGAGCTGCTGTTAACTTGCCATTTCTGAGGCTGGTGACTCGGATGAACTTATCCTCAGAAGCAGAGGTGACTCTTGGTCTTCCTTTCCTGGGCCGGTCCTCATGTGTGCCAGTTTCGTTGTAGCGCTTGATGGTTTTTGCGACTCCACTTGGGGACACATTTAAAGTTTTTGCAATTTTCCGGACTGACTGACCTTCATTTCTTAAAGTAATGATGGCCACTCGTTTTTCTTTAGTTAGCTGATTGGTTCTTGCCATAATATGAATTTTAACAGTTGTCCAATAGGGCTGTCGGCTGTGTATTAACCTGACTTCTGCACAACACAACTGATGGTCCCAACCCCATTGATAAAGCAAGAAATTCCACTAATTAACCCTGATAAGGCACACCTGTGAAGTGGAAACCATTTCAGGTGACTACCTCTTGAAGCTCATCGAGAGAATGCCAAGAGTGTGCAAAGCAGTAATCAGAGCAAAGGGTGGCTATTTTGAAGAAACTAGAATATAAAACATGTTTTCAGTTATTTCACCTTACATAACTCCACATGTGTTCATTCATAGTTTTGATGCCTTCAGTGAGAATCTACAATGTAAATAGTCATGAAAATAAAGAAAACGCATTGAATGAGAAGGTGTGTCCAAACTTTTGGCCTGTACTGTATGCTTATCCTTAAGTAACCTAATATAATTGAGTAAATGTTCTTCTGTTAACCTAATATTCAGTGTACTGAAGACAACACTGGCATTGTTGGAGATTCTTTATTTGCAGTTAGATCATTATGGCATTTCTGATCTCTGCTCCAATTCTGTATACAAGAAAATAGGTCTCAAGATTAGTAATGCTGTTTATGCCAAATTCCTAACCTACACACGTAATGTAACTTAAAATTAACATCATCAGACAATTTTCTGCCTCTTTTTATGTGGCAGGTATATACACCTCAACAAACAGAGAAAACTTCAGAGTGAAATAACCAAAACTAACCAAAATTCCCCATTCTTGTAGAACAATCACCCATAGGAAGAAGCTGATTGAGAAAATATGTTTTCAGACCCTTTAAAATACATAAAATTCCCAGTGATATGTCTCAATGTCTGTGCAGAGATCTTGTTTTTCCCTGCAAATCCCAATCAAAGACCAACCAGATGTTTTTTTTACTACCATAAAAATGCATCATGGGAAATGGCACTTCTGACGCATAGATCTTAACATTTATAAGGAACCATTTGTCAAGGCTGTTTATGCAACCCAGTCTCACTCGTTGAATGCCAGTGCTTGGGTACTGACTTACGGCATCAGACACCGAGAACGTGGGCATGAGATGTGGCTGGTTGCTGTTATTGTGTAACGGCACCTAGTGGCGTCAAGGGGGAACGCAGCGGGACAACAGCATAAGTTAAGGGGGCGGGAGGGGTGGTGGATTGGTCCAACAACCATTGACTTTCACCCAGGAGGCCAGTGTTCACTTCCCGTATGATTGCAGTGTCAAACCCTATTATTTTTTCCAAAACCTAAGCATGTACTTTTGTTTACGTACATGAATTACGACTCGTCCCCTAACCATCAATAGGTATTCTAACCCTGACCTAGTAGTTTTTTATTCTTAAACTTGACCTAAACAATATCTGTAGAGGTGTTTAATCTGTTGAGTTACAGATTTTTAACTATATGGAAGGTACTGACAGATGATCTCCTGCTGAATGGCAGGTTTGTGTTTGAAGCGCAATTGCCTTACGTACAGTATGTTGTCATTAAATTGAAAACTTGTTTGTTTAAACATCTTGTGCTGCTCTGGGTGAAGAGCTTCACGAGTGTATTATAATTAAGTTGCACTGCAAAATGTAAAGATATGTCTGACAGGAGAAGGTTTATGGAAATTTGCACACTTGCACCTGTGGACGTAAATGTGATTAACAGGGAATACTTTTTTACTTTGATTTTAGTACTTTTATTTGACTTTTGTTTTTGTACTATTTTTTGTTTTTTTGTGGTTCATTCATGAACTGCTGCTGTGATATGAGTATAAATAAAGTATCTGTCCATTCATTTGTCCGTCTATCTATGTATACATGCTGAAGAAGCTGGAAGATATCCATCTTAGGTACTTTGGTGCTGATAGCAGACTTGCAGTGTTGTGTCATCACAGTCATGTGGGCCTCACATCAGAGGTGTTTGTCCTCAAGTTCAAAGGGATTCTTGGAAGTCTGAGCTGGATTCACTTTTATGTTGTCAGCCATCATGGTGAATTACAACGGGGGACAAATAAGGTCAAACACTAAGAGATGACCCAAGGGAGTGCTGAACCAAAGATCCACCATAGCCCTTTTCCATGCACATAAACTGGTTTGACTTGACTTAGTGTGTCAAGTCTAGCGTCGAGTTGATGATTTTTAAAAGCAGTACCCTCTTCAGCACTGTTTACTATTGGACTGTGCAAAGGTTGTTGGCAGTCAGCTACACAACATCATGGATTTTCAGGCTGCTGTTGTTAGCCACTGCTGTTGGGTTAGCTCATGTTAAATGGTAGACGCTGAGCTGACACTCTCCTGGGAGGACTGCAGCATCTGAAAATGGTCCTTCAGTGCTGCGTCCAACGACAGCAACAGAATATTTGCTGATCTGTCCAGGATCAGACCCCTGGCTCTTGTCAGCTACCACCACAAACAAAATCTAATTCTATGGGAAACAACGAATGCTCATCATAATAAGCTTCAAATCTGAGACAACGACAAAGCAATGTAAAACAGAAGCACAGATACAGCATACTGGTTCCAACAAATTTAAGATTTGAAAAAAATAATATCCAAATTCCAAAATTGGAAACCAAATACCTACGTACCCAACGAACTAATATCCAAATAGTTGAATACTCTGGTCCAGCTCTACCACTTATTGCTTGAAAACAAGCCAGGATGACAAAAGGGATCTAGAATCATCACTGAATGATGATGAAGTACACCTGACATCATTACAACCTGTTTAGTGGCAGTCGTGCGTGCTGTGGCATGACTCTGGAATTGGTGCATCTCAGGCAAATTTGGCGCATTTAAACTTGTGATGGAAACGCAAACCAAGAAGGCATGGTTTGACCCAGCATGGCCAAAAGTGCCAATGGTAAAGCCTTACAAGTCAGTAAGTGAGACAACCAGCGTGTGGTGGCTACAAGTACAAGACTTGTGAAATAAAAAAACTGACAGAACTGAATATTATTAAGTGCTTCAATGACAATAAGAAGTACAGACTCCAGAGATGTGAGAAAGAGGTTGAGAGTTGGCTTCATGAGAAAATGAGTAATTGTGTTTTACTTGAGGACGACACAGCCAGATGTGAAACAGAACAGGAAGGAAGATGGTGGAAACGGGGATCACTAATACAGTAATCACTGCTAAGACAACAATTTGGAGAGAGATCAGTCAGTGGAGTTTGACAATGATGGAGGGACTGTTGGGTAAAGCTGTCATAAGACACCATCTCTTCTTAGAGTAGGTGACAAAATCCTAATGGAGACAGGAAGGGGAAATAGGTGAAGGGAGATTTAGGAGTACACAGACAAGAGCCTTAACGGAGTTAAGATGAATAGTAGAACAAAGATGGATGGAAGTAGAGAAGAATGAGAAGGCTGAAAGTTTGCTTGTAAGTTTTATCCCCACGGATTCAGACAACCATGAAGCAGGCAGGACACCCTAAAGAGGACAGAAAGTGGATGGAGATTAAAAGTCAGAATCTGTAGGAAGTTGAAGGAAAGAGAATGAAGAAAGACAGGAGGTATAAGTTGGTATTTTTGTTATTTAACAGTAATTTGAAACCTGTATGTAAAAAGAAAAAACATGCAGATATACAAGAGATGGAGTAGTTTATGAATCCCGATGGGAAATGTTGCTGTTACCAATCACATCAGTCACAAAACATACTGCAAAGACACTCAACTAGAAATTTAACTAAACTGAAACTAGAACAGCCGTCTCTAAATAAATCCTGGTAAGATGTACATTGGTAGTGCATGTCTGATACATGTCATACGTAGATGTTTTTGTATTGTTATTAGGGATGGACCAATATGGATTTTTTTCAACCGATACCAATAATCTGACATTTTTGTATTTTAAACATAAGTGTGTAACCTGTACTTTATGTACACCTAAAGGGTAAGAAAGGCTAAGATGGCTGATTTCATATCCCATTGCTCTGACCTAACCTAATCAAACTGTATTCTTAATACAACAAAGACAACAGTTTTGTCTCTTCCATACCTGCCAACAGCAGGCTGTGAAAAAGAGGGAGATTTTCTACTGTATTGTCAGTGGCCTAACCACCTACACACCTGTCCTCATATAACCCTACACTACAGATGGACATAATAAATACAAGGATGTGACAGTAAAATGACTTTTAATCAGTATTACATTTATAGTTAATGTAGAGAGGGGAATTATGAAGCCTACTGTTACTGTGTAATTCTCTGGTGCATCAGTAAGTGTATAAACTACACTGCAGAGTGGAGTCTCCTCTAACTGACAAACAGTGACAGCTGACTCATATGAATGGGTTTCATCTGGTGTATAATGTTTATATCATCCTGCTGCATTTTTATTAACATACCCAGGCGCTGTCTCACCATCCCATGATAGACCAGCCTACCAAGCAGAATATCAATGCGCTAATGATATACCTCACACAGCCAGAGAGAGAGAGAGAGAGAGAGAGAGAGAGAGACCTGCTCCAGACATGGTTACCAGGTAATAATACAAATAATCGCTAACTGTAGCATCATATGGCTAGCCGTTATTAATAAGTTTCACAACAGAGTCGAGCCTTTCAAAAGCTTGGTGTTGGATGTAAGCTGCTGCTAATTAGCTCGTGCTAACACTCTGGAGATGGTCCTTCAGTGCTGTGTCTAACCTGTTTAACAGCTGCAGTAAGTTTGTTGATCTGGTGGAGTGTAGGGCAGTCGGAGATCCAACCCTCTTGTTCGAGTCAAGTTGCAGTTAGAGTTTACATCCATGTCTGTTCAGACTCAAATATAGCCATGCTAGTACACAATGCTTCATATTGATGTTGCTACAAAGAAGTTACAAATTTGAAAACACGGATGCTTCACGCAGCACAGAAGATCATGCTGTCAGCACAGTTTCAAGGTGGACACCCAAGATTAGTGTCCCCAATTCAGTATCTGACCAAATGCCTTCCCTCCTGTTCCTGAGATATGATGTTGAATAATAGCCAGAAAAGTGTTTTGCAGAACTGTATGATGTCACAGTGAAGTTGACCTTTGACCTTTTGGATAAAAAAATGCCATCACTTCATCATTTTATCCTAATAGATATTTGTGTTAAATCTTGTCATAATTTGCATATGAATTCTTGAGTTATGGCCAAAAACATGTTTTTGGAGGTCACAGTGAGCTTGATCTGTGACAACCAAGTTTTAATCAGTTCATTCTCGAATCCAAGTGAAGGTTTGGGCCAAATTTGGAGAATTTACCCTAAAGGCATTCAAGATATCGTGTTCACAATAGTGAGATGGACAAGGGCACACTGACCTTGACGTTTACCACCAAAATCTAATTAATTCATCCTTGAGTCTAAGTGGACATTCATGCCAAATTTGAAGAAGGTGAAGACAGTGAAGACTCATGGTGTTCTTGAGATATTGGCTTCATGAGAGTGAGATGTACAGGCAGATTGGAGATGGATGGACAGACAACCCCAAGACATAATGCCTCTGGCCACATTTTTTTGCTGGCACAGAGGCATAATAACAAAAGCTGACGGTAGCCGCAATGATTACATTTTGGAACTACACTTCCCCTTATCTGGGGGATGCAAACAGGAAGTTAAATGTTGCCATGGAATCAGTGGATAATGTGTTTATATTTCTTTACATTTCAGAAAACAGGCACCATTAAAAGTATGCCAAGTTAGCTATCAGCACCTCCTGTTTCCTGTGTACCCATGGACGTACAGACAGCTACCACTGGATTATTTTGACACAGTAGAAATCTTAAAAAAAACAATGAATCTCAGGCAAAGTCTGGAGTTGCAAGGATCATTTTACAGTCTGTGAATTCTATACAAAGTCAAGAACGTTCTTCTGTGACGGACATCACAGAAGATGATATCCTCGTTGAGTGTAAGTCACACTGAATCTTAAAATATACTCATCACTGTGTTCAGATTTGACTGAGTTGTGTGTCACAGTCACTGCTGCGACTGAAAAGTGTTTTGTTAGAAGGGCAAAATCAGCAGCCAAATGACAATAACTAATCATTGTTTTCAGGACACCAGCATGCATTTGTCTCTTTTAAATCCAGCACTATCTTTACTTCACGTCTCTCCCTCTTCATCTCCTCTTCAGCTCACACAGTTGACCTTTAACCCCTAACTCTAACCCTGACCCTGACTAATTGCCCTCCTGTTGGAGTCAGCTAATTCTATTGTCCTTGTTTTTGTGAAACACTTTGTAAAGTTGGCTGTATAAATAAGCCCTTATTATGTACTAGGGCCCAGGTACATCATGTCGATGCATATACTGTATACACATTAAAACTCAGATTAAACATTGCTTTCATTGTGGAGGCCTGTTCCACCATGTCATTGCAGTTTATCTTCTGAGTGCCATAAACTTAACAAAGTTACAGTATGTTTCATGTGTTCTTTTGAAGGTGTTTTCACTGTTTACAATGATGTCAGATTATAAAGATGACAGGGGAGTTTACATTATGGCCGGAGAACAGAAAGAGTTGTTTACACTTACAGGCCAATGGCTAATCATTTTGAGTAAGTGACAAAGAGGGGTGTAGTTCTCATCTAGACTTGACCTTGTGTGTGGCTCTCACTTTGAAACTCAGACTGTTTAGAAATCAGAAATGATACAGAATGACGTTATTGTGGCCTTTAATGCTGGGAAAAATCTTCTCATCCTATGCATTAGGTCACTTTCATCTGTGTCTGAACCACAGAAAAATGTTATTGGATTTATTTTGTATATTGCCAGATAAATACATAGCCGCCAGCTTTCATCATATTGCATTACTCATCGTTGTTAGCAGCAGGCCTTGGAGTTTACGTGAATCACAGTCCTTGCAACAAGGCCTCGTCTTATCTGCAGAGCAGGTGGCCTTCTGTAGTGCCTACGTGGACTTGAGGTCAGCCTCGGTCTGCATGCTGCTACTGTCATCTTCCTTATCCTTTAGGCTTCTTTCCACACTATGGAGTCATGATAAGCTCACAGTGATCAACTGATATTGTTACGCGGGTAAATTTTGTCATGTGAGCAGGCTTCTTGGCTGCAACCTTCAAATTGGATGTTCACACTACCAATAATAGCACACTGTAGAGGACACTATTATACATAGTAACAGTGGTTGATTCAATCCCCCTTTTTAATAATGTTCTCTAACATTCACTGTTGAAAATATTTAAAAATTATCATGCAAATGAGTTCCTATTTTAGCACTTTGTACCCTGCTTTATTAGATAATGTGCACTAACTGTGTTTAGCCTGGTATTCCATCAACAGTGACTGACCCTCCTTGCTCAAAGTGACTCCCACAGTCCAAAGTGGTACGACACCAATTAATTAGCCGGAAATATCTTTGGCTAAGGAGCAGTATAGCAAGCCTGTTCAAACTTAACAGGGGTTTAGAGGAACCCATTATGATAAAGAAGCTCTTTGACTTACCAAGCATAACACACAGTACTTCATTGTTCTATTAAACCATCATAAATACACAAAGTGATAAGTGTGAGAATCTAAGATTAATTTGACAAATGGACTTAGAACATGGTATTGGAGAGGTGGCATGGCAGTATATAATATCTAGTACTGGTTGGGCCACAAGAGATATTAGAAGTAAATTCACTCATTACAAAGTTATACATAGATACTATTACACCCCATCAAAGCGATTTAGGATGGGCCTGATGCATGATAGATATTGTTGGGAATCTAAGGATGCAATGGGTGCATTCTTGCATGCTATGTGGAACTGCCCTGTGGTTCTTCCCTTCTGGATAATAGTGCTGGTAAAACTTGGTGAATGGGTAGAGCAGCCATTGCCACACTCCCCTCAGCTTTGTCTTCTCAGGGTCAAAACATTTTTGCTACAGGGTGTCACAAGGGCTCAGTTTGTTTTATTAGTAAATGGTTTCATTACTGCAGCAAGAGTTATTTGTAAGGTACTGGAAAAATACAAAAACCTCAGAATTCACTGAATGGATTAGACTTATGACAGAAACTGCCTCTTTTGAATATAAATAGGCTTGAATAAATAACACAACAGGGAATTTAGCTGAAGTCTGGGATAACCTCCTTCTATTTATTAAGGGCTCATGATGTTGGAGTACATATGGGTGCATCCGTGAAATATTTTTGTTTTTGTAATACTGTTGTTTTTTTTCTTGTTTTATCGTTCAAGTATTTGGGAGCAATATGTCAGTTTAAAAGAAAATCGATAGAAATTTAAATAACCAAAAAAAGGGATGACGCTTTTTTGTAGGCCTACCAGGAACTTAACATGGTCTTGGTTCCATTGGATTTTGGATTATTGCAGAAAATAAGCTCTGAAGCAAACAAAAGTTCATGATACTTATACCATTTGTTCAGCATGATAACCTTCACAAATGAACACCACATTTATGACTTCTGAAGTATCAGTGCAATAGCCAGAAGTAAAAAGCTATCGTTAGGCTTTGAAAAAACTACACCATGGTCACATGACTTTAATGTTGCCACCACAATGTTCAGTGTGATGACACTGTAGTCTCATCTAACCACTTGTTAGCAGCTGCCTTTTTAAAGTTTCAAAATTCACAGTTGGGGTATTTACTGACATATTTCTTGTCGCAGAACAAAACTTCAAAGTATCTTAAGCTTGTGTTAACCACAGACTTTTTTCAGGCATCTAACCCTGATAAAAACACCCATTGACTTAGACAGGAGGGAATGCAAGAATGCTAACTCATTTTCGTTTTCTTGGGGTTCATTCCTGCACTGTAACAACCATTATTAGCTTATATCTGACAGCCAAGAACTTGCAATACAAAAATGCCAAAAATGTTTCTGTAGTAATTTGGAAAAATGGTAAAGATAACAGCTCAACATCAACATGTTAGCATTGTTATTGTGAGCATGTTAGCACAATCATGTTAGCACTTAGCTCAAAGCCCTGCTGTGCCTAGGTACAGCCTCACAGCAATGCTAACATGGCTACATTTAGCTGTAAAAATGTCCCACTTGGGACATATGTTGGGCACTAAATTTAAGGTACACTTAAGGGGGAACTGCCCATTGTTCCGACCATATTAAACCCATTGTTCCGAAGTCCGTTCTGAAATCATCATGATTCCCTGTGGTTAAGGTCTGGTTAGGTTTAGGCACAAAAACCACTTGGTTGGGGTTAGGAAAAGATCATGGTGTGGGTTAAAATGAAAAAGAAAGTGACAAACACATAAGCCGTGAGCCTGCTTCGCCTCAAGCCTTTCCCAGCTGACCCAGAGCCGGTCGCGGCGCACCACCAAGGCAGAAATACGCCCGCCGGGAGCCACTCAGCACCGCGGACCAATAGACTAAAGTTTGCTTCAATTTGTGTTTGTGTAAACTCTTGAATAATGCTATCAGTTTCAAAAATCCAGTATTGGTCAGCCTCATGTCCAAAGACATGCTAATCAGCTTGCCCACTGGCATTGAGGATAAAAAACTATTGTTAAGACATGTACTTTCACTCGCTTACAGAATGGCTTGAAAGAGTACCCAGGCTAATCCTGCTAAATAAAATTCTGCCTGACTCTTTTCATATTTATTCACGCGGTTTGGTATTGGGTGTTATTCCCCAACTGTCTTGCATAAAGCTGGTTTGGAATTCCCCCCAAAATCCTGCAGCATCTGAATTAGTTGATAAGTCAAACCAAAACTTGATAAAGTATGTACTCTATCAGATTTTCAAAATCATACCCACAGTTTGAGATGCAGAACTCACTTGTCCACATTCATTTTAGTGCCACGATACTTGGTACTGATCATCCTACTACATTTCAAAACTACCAAAAAGGAGCCTGGAAACCTGACAGTGCAGGATAAAAATTGAGACTGTGTTCCAATGAGATAACATGCATGTAAACACACACCTACAGGAACTTCTTCACATGTAAACAGTTGTCCCAGTCCAACATTCAAACTATTTTCCACCTCACAGCCTGGATGACATTCCTGCTCTCACACATCCCCCTCTCACATCCAAGACTCAGACTATGTCCACACACTATGCTGGCTAAATCTAAAACACTCAAACTATGGGAAATTCTGCTAAATCTCTTGATCATAAATGCTTGATGTTGACCAGTTTTACTCTTATAACTGAACTGCCGCATTGAGATGTTGATCACTGTGAGACTGACTATGAGAAAGTAGTTTTTAATAGCTGGTTCGTGCTTCAGAGCCTAAAAAGGGTTCGCAAATAAATCTGGAATAACACCAATAACTCTAAATAGCAATTCCACAAGCAGTAGCATTACTACTGATGACAAACAATATGAACTTAGACACAAAATACATCCACTTACAGTCAGACTGTGTACTGTTAAACACTGTCTGCAGATTATGAAGAATGCTCCAGCAAACAATGGCCTGCATGGCCTGAGCTATAGGCCTCTTAGCAGTTCAGATGTGCTTTGATAGGTTGAGCTTGGGTCCCACCCACCTCTGACACTGGCATTTAAAGTGATGCTCACAGACTTAGAAACAACAGATAGTTGTCTCCCTCACATTACAGCTTCCATGTAAGAAGACATCAACAATGTTATCCAAAAGCTCTTTTTCCCCTCATCTACATGGTAACAGGTTAAAATTGTTCCACTCTGGAGAGCGTTTTGAAAATTAACTCTTTCTTTTGTGTGATAAATGTCTGCTTAAGACTGCCTCACACTAAAAGATTCTTCAGATCTTAATAGCTGTTTCGAAAAAGTGAGATCTCAATGACATGCAAAGATGAATTAAACGATTTGGATAAAAAAGTGCACCACACACCAACGGATTCCATTCATGAACCAGAGTCCTGACTCTCAAAACTGGAAATGTTGCAAATCTCTCGCGACCAGATGTTAACATTACATTAAGCCCTTCAGGTGGAAGGTTATCCATAGACGACTACTGTAACAATTTCATTACACACAACAAAATTCCATGATTTTTACAAAACTTTCAATTATTTTTACAAATTCTATGACATTCTGGAAAACATATTTGTGAAATTCCATGGCTTTTCCATGTTTTTCATGACCATGGAACCCTGTTAAGTTAACCTGCTCTGGACCAGGTCAGCTGTTAAGCAAAAGTTACCATGATGATTTATCCTGGTAAAAAGTGAACCAGCAGGGTGCTCACTAGCTCACCTGGTAGAGCGAGCACCGCATATACAAAGGCTATGTCCTTGGCACAGCGGCTGTTGCTTTGTTTCCGACTCCTGCCCTTTTTTGCATGTCATCCCCTCTCTCCCATTTCATGCTAGACTTTACTATCTAATAAAGGCAATAAAAAGTAAACCAGCTGTGTAGTACTAACAACCTGGAGTTAACCCTCAAGTTACCTTGCTAACTCTAAATCCTGCTTCGTAGTACAGACCTCAGAACACAGGTTTTTCTTTCCAGACGTGTGCTTGAATCAACATATTTTTCTCAAGGAGTTTGTTATTGTTAACTCATACTGTATTATCCCTATTCTTTAACTATATGTTAAGATCTGTAAACTTGTTAATGTAAACTGCATCTCAAACCAGATTTCTACTAACTAACTGTACATTCACACAAGTTAAAGACTGGTTAACTTAATGCAAATTAGCTATGATGTGTTTGAGCTGCAAATGACCAGGCACCAATTGAAAAGTAGAAGTCCATCGCATGTGTGGAACCCAGAGAACATCCTCGGAAACTTTTAGTTCCTACCACATATTCCTTCCTACTTCAAAACGAGAAGCAAGCTGTCAAACTGATATGTTCAGTCTGAAGTAGCGCTTGAACCTCTCCCCATCCAGCCGCAGCTCCTGCACCAGCTGCTGTTCACGGCCCCGGAGGATACCGTGAACCCAGACCTGACGGCGGCTATATCCAAGCAGGTACCACACGCCAGCACAAATTACAAGAGTGTCTTCTTCCATGTTGAATCGATACACAAGTGTGGACAAGCGCATGTACTTATACAATTTCTTTGTGTTCTGGAACACTTGTTATTAGCGGGAATGCAATTAATTTGCTCCCCTTACCACTAGTTTTACTAATCGCATTGTAGGCACTCGAACCCAAACCACTGACAGTGTTTCCCCTAGGTTTACAGCTTTGGGGGGGAATAGCAAATAAAAAAATGTTGCTCATATTCGGTTCAGGTTCGGCCTTCTTGACATGCTGCTGTGTTGTGCTACGGTGTATTCAAGTACTGGAATTTGTTATTTACGTGACAACGCCTGAAAGCAACACAGGCTGTGTGTGTTTAATGTTTAATATCAGACCTATTTAGACTTTTTGTCCTGTTTTCAGTGTCCAGTAACCTTCTTTGGGGCTCATTTAAATTGAGAAGCATAACTGAACATTCAGAATTTGACGTCATGAGCGACTTGAGCTGCTTTCGCTGCCACAAATATTTTAACAGCGGCGCTGCTAGACCGAATTCAGCTATTTTGCAGCTCTGGCAGCTTTTGGTGTGAACGCACAGTAATGTTTTTGTTCTGCCATTTGTTACTGACCTGATATTTCATATTCTTTTGTATTTTGTCACGTTACTTTTCTTTTCTAAATTATGTAAATTTGTTTGCAAAAATAAATAAAGCCTATGAAGACACTTTCTATCAAGCTATTGTCGGGGTAGAAGAGCTGCGGTCTCTAGGGGTAGTTTGGTTCATTTCTTTTTCGAAACACAGAAGCTGTACTGTTAATGATCACTGAACTTTTGTACCTCTAGATGAGAGGTGGTCGCAACTCCACCGCTGAGAAAAGTACCAATTCATGCTCTCTCTGTATATTCTCATAAGTCAGGGACTGTGTCAGAGGCCCTGAGGGGATCTCTGTACAGGCCACCAGCACCAGCTCCTTCACATGCGACTGTTCACACCCATGACCAGAGGGGTAAACAAATGACTTGTGCATATAAACATGCACACATAATACACACTAACACACACAGGAGCGTGATCCCCACCATGGCAGATTATTAAGATCCTGCGGGGAAAGACAAATGGTTTCAATAATAAATGGTATCATTGATCCTTTCTTAGTCCTTAGAGACAGAGGGGAAGTGAGGAAGAGCAAAGGAAGAGCTGACAAACCGGCACACACACACACACACACACACACACACACACACACCCCCTTTATGTGCCACCCTAAACTAATGACACAAATCTACAGAAAGGTATCAAATTGCTGGATGTAAATATTAATAAATTATTTATTTTAACTGCTGATGAGAAGCATCCTACTAGACTAAATATTTTCATTCAATCCAGTGACTCATATTGTGCCAATTTTCTTCCATATTAGGACCAAAGGAGACAAGTTTATGTCATAAATTAATGAAATGTGAGAAATAAAGAGCATGGGACTGCAAAAGACTCTAAAAGGTTAAAACATCAGTCTAAAAATGTATTAATTACAAAATATTTTATCAAAAATGATCAACAAATGTCAAATAATGCCAAAAGGGACCAAATGTATAGTTTATCAAAATCAAATCACACAAAAATAGAAGGTTAACCATAAAATATGTCCATTTTATTTTGTAAATCTAGGCCTGAATGGGTTAATACTTTTAGGGTCTGATGACACGATCATCTGCTACACTACTTCTTAGGAAAACACAGCTATATCCTCTGGGGTTCAATCATAAATATGAACAAGTATCTGTTCACATGCTCCCTCATGAGAAGGATCCATCAGCAAGTAAAAGCACACAAATAATATGACAAGACATGTACACAACTCCACAAGCTTAACCTCGTTCAACCAAAGTACAGACTCCACAAACACTGAATGAAAACTGCCAAGCAAGACAGACATTATGTGTCATTTTCAACTTGTTAATACTTATTAATGGTTTATTAAGTTAAAAGCATCTGCCTGTGTCAACAGGATTTTTGCGTGTGAAAGTTCATTCTTGAATTTTCCTTGACAAGACAAAAAAAATCTTAACTCAAGGTCCCGTTATTAGCTTTTCAGAAGTTTTTTATCATGCAGATAGCTCATTTATCATGACTAATGTTTTCCACTGAGGAAGACCTTGAGATGTGGGTAAAAGTTTTGAATTTTCTTTTTGTTTTGGTAAAACAATGTATCTTTTGCTTTGTAGCTTATTAAGTAAAAGCTATTTACATGTAGCATCTCCTATGATGAATGTGATGAACTAAATAACAAACTTATTTTTCACTTTATGACCTAATGATTTATTTAGTAGCTTAACAGCTTATTACACATGGCGTCTCCCATGGCGAATTGGACAATGTCTCCCAGTTTGTTCACTTTTAGCTTTGAAGCAGAGTCGTCAATGACATATAATGGCCAGTGTGGTAAACTGAATTTAAGGGAGGAACACAAGTTGTCAAGACATAGATGATCCTTTGACTCTTGGCCCTTTGAGGCACACTCTCTCTGTGCTTTGCTGCTTAAGAACGAACCAATTGGATGCACATTTTTGCTCATCTGACAATGTATTCTGCCTCTGAGGATCTTTGCCTTGTGGCTGCAGGGCTGTACTTACACAAGGTTTTGTTAGAGCACACATTATATATGACAGTTCGGAGAAATGCAGGGCTGGGATTTCTGGGACAATTTCACCAAGTACTTCCAGCAAGTTTTAAAGCTCATTTTTTAAACAAGTTTTGATGTTAAAACTTGACTGTTACACCCCATACTGAGCATTCATAGCAGCCAGAAAAGGCCCATGTCTGTAACAGCTAAATCTGGGCCACATTTGGCAAAAGCAAATGGGCCAAAGCTGGCTCACATTTTGCACCATGGAGCCAGAACAAAGCCAAATCAGCCAACACTGGGCTGCAAATGGGCTGAGTCCGATGGCTTTCTGGGGTAGTTTTAAGCAGGAAAGTGTCTATTAATATTTTTGTTCCCCCATTTCATATGTGACCCCCCCCACAACGTTAAGACAAATGCTATGCCCCTGTTCATATGAAAAGTTACGATTGTTGACACTTTTTCTCCATATCTGCTTACAACTACCTAGTGTGTTATAAACCATTTATTAATTCTTAATATGGTGCTAATAAATGCTAAATGGGAAGGTGAAAGTGTTTTGTCCTCTTTAAATAAAGAAATGGCAAAATCCTGCTGGTGTTTAACTGGGCATACATCTGTTGTTTTCTTTATAGTCAAATAAGTCAGCTCCATGTCTAACTGCAAAGCATTTTTGTTAATAAAAGATTCATTCTGTTAACCCAGCTGTCATTTATCACATGCCTCAAGTGTTGGATCAGTGTGAGTAGCACAGTAACAGTGCTGGTATCAGATCACTGTCATATTATATGTAATAGATTAAATTATCATCACCGGTCCACACTGATGGCTGGCTGCAGAGAGGGATGATAAAGCCAGTGAATGAGAGGAGACTGAATGAACAGTCATTAGAAGTGTAATACAACACACCGGATCAGAAGGCTCGGGCCTCCTCCGGTAACAACAAACAAACAAACCAATAGGCCTCCTCACGTGTGATTTCCACTCACGACCCGGTGATGATGCTGTGACTGTGGCAGCACACAGCTGTACTGTACCTTGACGCTGGTGTGGCTGGTCTGCGTCTCGGCCTCGATGCGGATGTGTCCCCCGCTGTTCTCCTTGCGATCCCGGCACGAGTTGTTGCGCGAGTGGCGGCTCTGGTAGGTGATGACGGAGGGGATGGTCTCGGCCGCATCGGTCTTGATGAAGAGCCCGTGTAGCGTGGCCGCGGTGCCCTGAGAGATGGTGGTGGTCTGGTGGGGGGAGTTGGATTCGTCTGAGTCTCGGCAGTAGATCACCCCGCTCTGAGAGACGTGGATACTGGGAGCGCAGCCCATGCCTCAGCGACGCGCCTCCGGAGTCAGATCCCAGATAATAAACACCGACACTTGGGTACCACCTTCCTGTCGTCCACAGCTGCCTGCACACAGGCTGCTGTTTTCTCCGGGCATCGGCTGCGGGCTCGGTTCGCTCTCTCCTCCACACACCTCCGTTTGAGCACATTAAGGGGGGAGAAACGTGAGGTACCGCTGATTGTTTAATTCATGCGTCCCGTCAATCCGGTTCCTCCTCAGCCTCCGCTATTGCAGGATCTCGGCTTTTGATGTCATATTCAGGACAAAAGGTGTTTCGGGCTATGATCTAAAGCTTGCTGATGGCCTGTACCACCCGCTAGCGCATCTATGAAATGACCCGGACTAATGAATAAAATGAATAAATGGACTAAACCACCTGGCTGCTCTTCATCACCTCTTGCTTCATATCCGGCTTTGTATCTCCGCTCATCCTCTGTGACATGATCGCATTTTCGGCCTGTGGAGAGTACATGAAATCTCCTCTCTGTCTCTACTTTAGTTGTTCTGCTTGCAGATCATTGGCCACGGTCCATCCCTCTCTCGCTCTCTATTTCTCTCTCTCTCTCCCCCCCTCTCTCTTTTTATAACACACTAACATTATATCACTTCTCCCTCTCCATGATGACCCCTCTCATCTCCCCAGAGGCCATGCTCTGACTCCAGGGGTCATTTAGACTCACCATGCTGAATTAGACATAATGCTTTCATAGAAGTAATGGAGGCTTGATGGAAAAACATTTCCCACCTCCTCTTACACTTATATTTAATGTAGCCTACATTTCTTGATAAAGATATTTAAATATAATCTCGCTTGTTTTGCAAATACCGTGCAGCAGTGAAGTGTTGTGGTGGATGCTGGCTGACCTTTGACATCTGACCTTTGATAATGCAGTTAGGCAACCTAATGACCAGAAAAATGTTGGCATTGTATGTTTCTGCAAACCACAGATACCTTGTGTGTGTTAGTATGTAGCAAATTTTTTGAAACTTTATATTTCAACAATGCTGTGGTTAGGTTGAGGCACAAAAACCACTTGGTTATGGTGAGGAAAAGATCATGTTTGGGCTCAAAACATTACCAAGCTGTTGATGTTTCAATAAAAACAATTGCTTCTTGTGGCACAATCCCTGATGAAAAAATAGCAACATATCACTAATAAACACCCACGTTTTGTGACTAAAAAGCTGCTTGAAATCTAGTGACAGGACACTAAGAGACAACTGGTTTTGTTGTTTGTTGGTCGCAAACAGTGGTCTGCTGTTTGGTAGGCGTAGCTATGCCAGGTGTCACACCACCCACCATCCGACAAAGTCAGTTCATATACCACGTCACATAATAAATGTGGATATGATATGTACACAACGTAAAAATGTAACCTATTCTTGGTTTGCAGAAATGTACAATGGCAACATTTTCTCTGTTGACTGGGCCGAGTTAGGCAAATTATTTTCTCAACTGATGGATGAACTGTCTGCTCTATAAATGTCAGCAAATACAAAAAAATATAGAATTATAAAAACAAACAAAAAAAGAGCTTATCAAATAGAGCAGGGCAGAGAATTAGTCTTATATTGATTGCACAAAGTATCTCATGTAAATCTTTTTGTTCACCAGAGGTTTTAGCGTTAACCCATTCCCCAAAACCCAAGTTGACGTACTCAAATTGCTTGCCTTGTCTGACTAGCAGTCCAAAACCCTAAGATATATTCAGCAAACTATCATATATGACAAAGAGTCATAAACAATCCTCCCAATGAAGAAGGTAGAACCAGAGAATGGTCGCTTGAAAAATGACTTAAACAATTTATTGATAAACAGGTTGACGATTAATGACCTGGCTCTGTACATTTACCATATTGGATGCCACTGATGCCATACCATAATGGAACTAATGGTTGTTTTTTATTTTTATAGGATGTATTTATATATTTCTTTAAGTCTGTATTTATATATTGTTTTAAGACAGATCTTTATTCCATGATGACCCCTCAAGGAGATACATGCTCGCATTTTAAAAACAAAAGAAAACAGATATAAACTGAGTGAACAGTAATCCTGTCCAGTAACAGGCAAATACAATATAATAAATAAGAAAATAATGAAATTGCTGAATTTGGAAGCTGGTGCCGGGTTCTCAAATGTGAACATTTTCTTATCTTTTTTTGCCATATAACACTATGAATTAAAAATCTTTGGGTTTTGGACACTCAGTCAGACAAAAAAGGCGATTCGAAAATAGTGCTTTAAGCTCTGGGGAACTATGGTGAGCATCTTTTTACTATGTTTGACCTTTCATAGACTAAACATAATTCAATTAATCAAAAAATATTTATTATTATTATTAGATAATGAAGGTAACCGATCTGTTTCTCTCATCGTCAGTGAGAACAAACTTACGTAACAATACTCATCACCTTGATTTCCTGTCACCTAAATATCTCTTCTTTGAAACTGGCAGATGTTTAGGTTGCCAGGTTGTGGCTTGTGTATATCTGACTCCAGGGAGCCAGACTGAAGTCAATATTTAGTTTGACGTGCAGTAGCGCCCATAGAAATTTTTCACAGGGGTGGCCAGATGGGGCCACTGAAAATCTTGGGGTGGCACAACACCCTACTTTGGTTCCTTTTTTTTTTTTTTTTTTTTTTACAGTTAAATTAATAACTATATGATGTGCTAGACTAATGCCACAGAACCATGTTAGGTGATTCATTGTTCTTTAAATAGGCTGGTTGTCTTTTTGTCCATTACTGTAAGAAACAAAATGTTTACTGGGAATAAGCCCTCTCAACTTTAAAAGAAGACTCATGGGTACCCATAGAGCCCATTTTCATTCAGATACCTTGAAGTGGCACTTCAAAGGACCCCTCTGAAGTTGTTCCCTTGCCAAAATTTAGCCTAACTTAGGAGCATTATTTAGCCTGCTTTCCCAAAAAGCTATGCCAACATGGTTGGTACCAGTTGATACCTCAGGCTGTCTAGTTTCCTTTACCCTAGCTTTAAAAAACACACCACAGCCTCTTAAAGACAGTTATGTTGGCCTCCAATTATTTTTGCCATGAGACAGTGGGAGGTTAGCGATTGTATCAGGGAGGCCCCCTTTGGGGGTGTCACTGTTGGGGTGGCACAGAAATCAGGATCTTCCTAGTTTTTACTGCATTGTATGAAGGCCAAATTTTCATTATTTTGGGTCACTCAGGCAACAGTGACTAAAGTGACTAAATAAGGATCATCTTATTAATGCACTATTTTTTTTAATAAACCTCCAATAGATTAACAAGCTTAACCAGGCCAGGTTACAGTCTGGGGTAGCCATGGTTACTGGCCACCATTTGGCTCCACCGCAGCTATAATCAATATTCTTGTATCAACAATAGATCACATGACGACATTAATGTGAACTCACAGAGAGGTATCACTTCACTCTGTGGTTCCTCTGCCACTCTACAGAGCATTTTAGCATCACTCAGCTCATTGTTTTGGTGATCACAACTTTACTGTTTTGATCTCAGCACTTTCATCAGCACGTTTCAGATACAGCAGGCAGCTATTTTCAGCTAAAAGCTCTGATAAACCTGCTAGACACTACCTGGCCAGCAGCAAACAGCAGACAGACACAGTTAGAGAACAGCTGGTGAAAATAGTGGAGCAGTTAGTTGCTAAAGAAACAGATATTTTTCTCAGCAGCTGATAGAGACAAAAAAGAAAACAGAGTTTAAAGGAGAGTAAATAGTGGACTTTCAGTCATCAAGTCATGTCAAGTGGATACAAACATGACTTCAAATAAATGATTTTCCATATCAACCCAGTCTCACTCCAAACCCGTCAAATACCGACGCTTGGTCAGTGGCCATCAGTGCCAGATACTGACGCACTGAAGCACCCTTTAGCAGCAGTAATGAGACACACTGAGATTATTTTAATGCGGCAAGCAACTGCCATAGTATAAAGAGCAAGAAAGTCCATATAGGGTGGGTGGGGGTGAGGTGGATGGGTCAAACATGGTACACTTTCATCTGGGACACCGCTGTCCATGTTCAGTGTGAAACCAAAAGGCAATTGAGTTATTTTAATAACAACACAGTGTGCTAGTATGTGTAGCATGCTTCTAGTGACATATGTGACGTATGCCACGTGATATTACATTATGATGATAACACACATACTTATTTTTAGTCAAACCACGATATTTTTTTCTAAACCCACATGCTTTTGTTGCCTAAACTTAATGAAGTAAACCTAAAAAAATATGTTGGTTTTTTTTACCTATGTTGTAAGTTTATTTTGTAAACTAAACATTTCTTGTGAAAAACAGAACAGAAAGTTAATTTTAAAAGGACACTATGCATGTAATGAGCGAGAATTGACACGCTGTCCCATCCAAAACTTACCCTGGAGAGGTACCTAAAGTGTCACAATGTGACGTGTAGGGCCACTGATAAAGCGTTGGTATTTGATGAGTTGGGAGTGAGAATGTGTTGCAGTTGTGTGCAGTTGTAAATGTTAATAAATTATTAATGAAGGTCATGGGTTTCCAGTGGTGGAATATAATTAGATACATCCACTCAAGTACTGTACTAAATTACAATTTTAAGATATTTGTACGTTACGTTAGTATCTCCATTTATGCTACTTTATACTTCTATTCCACTACATCTCAGAGGGAAATATTGTGCTTATTACTTCACTTAGATAATGTGCAGATTTAGATTATAATAGGCCTACAAAAAATGAACAAATAATGATAACAAGCAGTATATAAACAAATTAAAATGAGCTCCACATTTCCCAGCTGCTACATTAAAGTGATGTGCAAATAAATGCATCACTTTTAGAATCCAATAATATATGATTCTACAGTGAGTCATTCTACATAATACTACTTACTACTTACGTACTTTTACTTTAAGTACTTCAAGTATATTTTGACATGAATACTCTTTAAAGCCCCTACAAGGAACTTTTATTTTGAGTTGATTTTGGTGACCCTGTGGACAAAAGCGGTAGTGTTTTGCTGGAATGAAGCCTACATTTCCCATGAGCTCTAGCGCCTATTGTCGTAAAGACGCTTACCTGGCTCGCGCATGTGTTTGTTTTGGGGATGAATGAAACAACAAGACGGGAAAACTTTGCCCCCGCTCCTATTGGGGTTCCCAGCTCACTTCTGCCACACCCCAGCTCCACCTCTTTGGCGTAAGCGCCACCGCCGCCGGGGTAAATGCAGCAGTCGGCTGGTAAGGCTGAAGGCCTGTTTGGCGAGCACTTCCACGGCTTCTTGGACTGAGTATGGAGCGGTGCCTCGCCTCTTTATTTCTCTGCACTCGCTGGACCCTGTCGACGCCTGGCTGGTACCTGTCGTCAGCCCGGATGAGGTGTTCCAGCCCCATGGCCCCTGCTCTCCTCGTCCCCGCTGGCACGGGGTGAATCTGCGCAACCTGCGGCCTCTGTGTGTGGCTCCCCGGACAGCTAACGCCGTGGACCCGCCGGCTCCTGCCAGGATTGGGCTGGTAAATGCTAGATCGCTAGCGAACAAAACGTTTATCCTGAAGGATTTCCTGACTTCCCGAGGACTGGATTTTCTCTGTGTGACTGAGACGTGGCTGACTGTTGGTGAGTCCAGTGCTTTCACAGAACTTTTACCTGATGATTGCTGCTATTTTAACTCTCTCTCTCGTCGGGTCGAGAAGGAGGAATAGCAACTATTCATAAGAGTCACTATAAATGTAAGCAGCTAGGTAAGATGACGTGTGCCGTCTGAGTGCCGTAAATCGTTTCGTCCTGGAAGCGACCTGGGGTGGACCCGGAGACAGTTTCCTAAAGGTATGGATATACACTATATAGAAATAGCTTATCTTCACACCGATGGTCTCATTTGCTGTTGTAGGTCACGCACAGACATCAGCAGAAACGAGAGACTTTTGCATATCCAGTTAAAAGTTCCTTGTAGCAGCTATAATGTAAGTAAGATTTTGAATGTAGGACTTTAACTTGTACAAGAGAATTTTTACACTGTGGTATGGGTACGTCTTCCACCACTGTGGGTTTCTCATCTTCTAATAAGATCACACATGTTGTAAATGTTAATCCCTTTATGTTTCACGGTGTCAACCCAAGTTAACGTTTTTTGCTTAAAAATATTAATAAATGATTTATTAATCATTAATGAATGTGGTCACAATGTAGATTCTGTTTAGAAAGCATCCCTTATTATAAAGTCCTGCTTGAATGATCTGGTGTCTAACTTTAGAGCTGTCAAATATCTCCTCTACATCACAGGGAACACTGGATCACCTTAGGAAGTTTGCCTCTCAGTATAGACAGTTCATCTGTCAGGACATTATGTATCTGCTATTTAAGTATACACACACTTTTATTATGCAATGTGTTTTACCCTGAATCAAGCAGAGAAGTACTTTAACACTGCATGTACGTGCAGGCCTGGCTAGTGTCCAGCGTTGGGATTTTAGCAAAGCTATGATTTCAGTGAGTGACACTGAGGAGACTATCACAATCACTTCATCCACAGTTCAACCACACGCACCACATAAATACAGAAAGAGTCTCAGTTGATTTATTGACTTTCCTGGGATCCCTTGGGACAAATACTTTAGAAATAAGAGCTGGAAAAGTTGTCCCAACACTTTCAAGTGAAGGAGAGAAAAATCACAGTAGTATAAAGTAACCACGTACATTTACTCAAATACTGTACTTCAAAACAATCCTGAGATACCTGGGCTTTATTATTTTTGTATTTACATTTCCTGCCACTTTATACTCCTACTCCACTACCTTTCATGGATAAATGTCCTTTTTTTCTGCATTACCTTAACTACCTTAACAGCTATTGTAACTTTACAAATCAAGATTTCACACAGAACCTATGATAAAATTAGTCAGTGTTACAGATGAATACCTAACAGTGTGTAAAATGGATAAAACTAGCTCCACCTCGACCAGCTACAACATTAAAAGGTGAATAATACTACAGTATTATGGTGTATATAATAGTTAAACAGTTAAAAAGAGCATTTTCTCTGCAGTGAGTACTTTTACTTTTAATACTTCAAGTACAGGAATGCAGGAGTTTACTATACTTTAAGTATGATACTTTTACTTGAATAAAGGATCTAAATACTGATATCATGTTCAGTATAAACTATTGCCTGTGTTTATATTTGAGAGCAGTGTGTACAATGGATCCTCTTTAACATGCTCAGCATGAAATGCTCTCTTGCTGAGACTGCAGACAGCCCCCTGGTGGCAGGACCAGGGAGGGTGGCAGGACTTGCACGTTCAACTGCCCCTAAAACTGTAGATCATAAAGCAGCTCCTCATCAAACCAGCATATTATACATGCTGATAGATATCTTATAGATAGATATGTTTATACATGCCAGAATTCATCATCACGGCTGTATTTAGTTTAAACTCCAACAGCCAGATGGTCAGTTGGCAGTCTGGCAAACCATGCATACAAATGTCAGCAATAACATACACAATAAACCAGTATAATCACACCACAAACTATATTAATTAACCTTCATAATAAAAGTTTTGCACACTATCATCAATAGCAGCACTTACACCTGCTTATATAAATCAACTCCACATATGCTCTTTTCCTCCTAGATTTAAAGTTTTATAGCCTAGTTGTTGCTTTTATTTTATAGGCTATCTATAAGTCTAAATTGCTAGAAGAGTAAAAATATATATTAACAGATATTAGGACTTTATAGCCGGAACATGCAGAATATCAATATACAAATTTAATGTTTACCAACTTTACTTCTTTAAAGTTTCTAAAGTGTTATATACTTTCATGCCATCACTACACAAACTCCTGGCCACTATGTTTACGTCAAAAAATTCCATCATGGACGTTGCTTTTTGGGGTCATTAATGACAAAAGTTACAGGCAAAAACTAGTGGTTTGTATTTCTTAATCGAATGATTATGAAATATTAATCATTCATTAAATAATATGTATTTAAGTTGAATGAGAAGCCTCTATTGCAGTTTTCCACAGGAAGAACGTAGCAGCACTTTGTTTCCTACCTTTCGTGGTCCATTGGGAAATAAACCTCTTTCCTCTGATGACAGTCCACTCATATCTTAAAGCCACGAACTTTTGTCCTTCACTGTGAAACAACGGGGAACACAAGGTGTTGACACTGATCAGAGGCTACATATAGGCTACAAAACTGTATCTGATAATAATAATCTGTTAATAACTGCCAAGATACGCGGTGTCCCACAGGTAGGTAGGTGTCCTACCCAGCGGCGGAAAGTTAGTTAGATGTCGGCCTCTGAACTTCATAACCTTCTCGGTGCAGGCTGCAGCGGCAGGCTCGGTGTCCGTGCGGCCCTAGTGTCCTCACAGCACCGCAACAGCGTCAGGACAGCGGTGGAGAAAGTCTGCAGGTATGTCATTCATGTCAAAGTAAAATGCTTACATTTAGGCTACATATAAAGCCTGCATCCAAGTACCCATATAGGCAGTACTATAATTTAATTTTTATTACTGATAAAGTCTAAATTTTAATCACGGTTGGAAAGAGTAGCCTACAACAGTTTATTCTTGTTATTGTTATAATCAATTAATACTGTAGCCTAATTATTATAAACTATTATCACTTTAAGTAGCCTAATGCTTTACTCAAATACAAGTAGCCTAGAAGTATGTGTAAAATTAAAAGTAGGTCAGACAAAGCTTTACTACATTACATTTTAAATAGGAAAAGGGATGTTTGTATATGATGATGATAAAGTAAACAAAATCTGGCCACAAAATAAAGTGCATTAACATGGAAGTGTATAAACATCACACCAGCTCTTGTGTTTAAATCAACTAGGACATCAGCTAAATTGAGCCACTTTTTGGCAAATCACTTAGGAAACTAAGAAAAAGCAATGTGCGACACTGAATTGTACTTTCATAGTTAATATGGACTGTTTTTAATATTTTTTTTTGTTGAATTGATATAATAGAATATAATTGTTCAGGTCCTATAGCTTTTGAAACATCAGTTGTCCCACGTTTTTGAGTTGAGCAGTGTTCTGGTAAAATGAGCCAGCCACTCATCTAGAAGTATGGCTGTTTTTTACTGATTTATCAACCTTATAATTTTCAGAATTTTTTTTTTTCTGCCATGCCACTCACCTCACAGTTCTCCTCAGCAGGTTGGATGTGTGGCATTGCCCCACCCACCACAGCAACCATAGACCAATCAATTCAATTGTTTTTTGTCAAGTACAGTTGTAACAATTTGAAATAATTTGCAACCATTGGCTGTTGAAATTTAAAAAAAAAACTAGGAGGCTCAAACCGTTAATGGCTCAATTTAGCTGATATCACCCTATATATTTCTTTTATATGTTTATACTGTACTATGGACCTAAAGATTGTCCTCTGTGTTAGTATACCAAGTTACTTTTCATACATTAAAGGTTAAGTGTGTAGGATTTTGTGGCATCTAGTGGTAAGGTTGCAGATAGCAACTATATGAAACTTCTCCCATGTGTGGGAGAACTACTGTGGCCAACGCAAATGGTGCTTTCTATAGCCAGTGTTGGATTCGTCCATTCTGGGCTACTGTAGTAACAACACGAGGGGCTCTGTAGAAGATGACTTGTTCCATATGTAGATACAAATGACTCAATCTAAGGTAACAAAAACACAGATCTTATTTCAGGTGGTAATACACTGGTGAAAACATAATTACTAATATTATATTTCATTCCTGCCAATATGTCCCCATAAATTCTACACGCTGAACCTTTAAGTCCATTTTGTGAGTGAGAATTACAGACATTTTGCATTTTGCATTGGAACAAATCTCTCCCTGTTATAAGTAAATAATAAATGTAGAAAGTCAGTGTGTATGTGTAGCAGCTGTGATGTGTATATAATATAAATATTTAGACACCTCATATGTAAAGTAGACATTTCCCTGCTAATTGCTCTGCACAAATGTACTGTACATTCTTAATTTTTCTTTTGCACCACCACTTTTCATGTAGCTACAAAAAAAGATTTGTGGAAGGGTTGCCATTTTTCCACTTCAGCACCTGTCTCGCAAAATGTCTTTGCATGGCACTGGTCTGGCTCATGTATGAGGTGTCTCAAGATCTATACTATATGCACCTAGTAGCTGCTTCACATAGACCTACTCCTTCTACATGTATCATTTATTTAAAACAGGCAACAACAGAGAAAACAATGGCACACTGTGCACACTGGTGGTCTGTAAAGTAAATAACCATTAAAAATCAACAAATCATTACACAAAATTGAAAAATGCTGTTCTCTGAATAAAAAAACAAACAAAAAAAACCCCAACCAATCTGGCCTCCAAACTACAAAATCCTATATTCAGTTGCAACAATCAGGCTAAGTGCATTCTCCTCTCCTCTAGTTTCTAATAGTCAAGCTTTAATTTTCCAAATAAGCTTTAAACATTGTTAAAGAATCTCAGACACTCAGCAGCTCTAGACTCTTCCCATCCTCTTCTGTGCTCTTTACGCAGCATATCCCCAAACTGCATGTCGTTTTTGTTTCAATTAATTATCAGAGATGCAATGTGGGAGACATAAATCTAAATAAATAATATCTATCTAAATAAACTTTAAGTTTTAAGCCTGCATTTTAAGTTTAAGTCAGGGGGAGATAACGCATACATAAGATAATATGACTTTCACACCCACTTGCACTGTTTTATCAGACAGTATAACTGTTTAGGGTGCAGATATGTGTATGGAATAATCACCTGGCTGAGATGGAAAATGGATGGTTTTGTACTTTATGGACAAGATTTTCTGATCCCTCTGCAACTGCAGACGACATTATGACACCATGCGGCACCGAGTGTGCTGATTAGTCTCAGCCTTGTTGAGGTTAACCAGTAGTGAAGCTTGGTCAAGAAATATGCACATATTCATAGAGCCGGGAGTGATGATGAAGGGCAGAGGGGTGGGTTGCTATAAATATCTCTTTGCTTCTAAGAAGGTGCTTTCTACGTTTTTCATGAGAGTGACATGAAGACACAATGTCCATAAAGAGTTTTTCACCATGCAGGCAAGAACATTTGATTCTGGAGCATGACTGAGACGTTTCATGTCCTATGTCCAGATTATGACACATTTTATACATTTTCCTGGAGGGAGGAGTCAGAGCAGTGTGGATGTGGGTGACTCAAAAATCCACAACAGAGATTGTCATTCTATGCTCAGTGTCAACACAACAAAATCTGGGCAAGCTGTCAGCTGCCTGGAATTAAATTGTTTTTAGTCCTTCAGCATGCTCCTGATATCTGATCATTATGCACAGTGCTTCTCTCAGGTTGTAAAAACAGAAATATCCTTGAGTCTCAACAACTACTGGATGGTTTGCCATGGAATTAAAATTTTCACAGATGTTCATGACAACTCAGTACTTTAGATTATGACCACATAAAACCACCCAATTGCCAGAAAAGGCTGGCATTGTACATTTCTGCAAACCATATATATGTTACATTTACGTTTTGGCTTTAAATACACACTTTTGGGGACACAATCTCTGCTGGAAATGCAGCAAACAAACACTTTTCATGGCACCATCATCGCAAGAAACACAATGACAGGTCACTAATAAATAGCTGGTGGAAACACAGAAATGACTCGCTAAAAAATATCTGGTTTAGTTGTTTCGAACAGTGGTCTGCAGCTTGGCAGATATCTTACCTAGGTGTCACACCATCCACCATCCCCTCCATCTCCCAATGACAAAGTCACTATTTCACTTTAGAAACATACAATATGTAAATATGGTTGAAAAGTGCAAATGTAACATTCAAGGTTTTGCAGAAATGTGCATTGCCAGCATTTTCTTCTGGTGACTGGGCTGCATCAGCCCCAGTTATACTTTGTGATTAGTGCTAATTATCAAATATTAGCATGCTTAAGATGGTGAACACAGTAAACATTTTAGCTTCTTTACATCAGCATGGTAGCACTGTGAGCACGTCAGAACACTGACATTAGCGTTCAGCTCAAAGTCCTGCTGTATACTGGAAGTGCAGCCTCCTGTTGTTTTAAACATCTCCAAACATAAACAAATGTTTTTAATGGTATAGAGGTTGTGTGTTGTTTAGCTGACTATGTGGGCTTCTTATAGGCTAAGGTGTGATACCTATCTGTTAACTCCTTGTACAGTTCCATGCAAAAGTTTGGGCACTCCTGATCAAAATCTCGTTTACTGTGAGTAGTTAAGTAGGTAGAAGGTGACGTGATTTCCAAAAGGCAAAAAGTTAAAGATGACACATTTCTTCAATATTTTAAACAAGATTACTATTTAATTTCAATCTTACATGGTTTCAAAATAACAAAAAGGGAAAAGGGCCTGAAGCAAAGGTCTAGGCACCCTGCATGGTCAATACTTAGTAGCACCCCATTTGACAAGTATTACAGCTTCTAAACACTTTTTGTAACCAGCTAAGAGACTTTCAAGTCTTGTTTCAGGGATTTTCACCCATTCTTCCTACAAAAGACTTATAGTTCTGTGAGATTCTTGGGCCGTCTTGCATGCACTGCTTTTTGGAGGTATATCCACAGATTTTAATGATGTTTAGGTCAGAGGACTGTGAGTTCCATGGCAAAACCTTCAGCTTGC
This sequence comes from Epinephelus lanceolatus, assembly GCF_041903045.1. Lineage (NCBI taxonomy): Eukaryota > Metazoa > Chordata > Actinopteri > Perciformes > Serranidae > Epinephelus > Epinephelus lanceolatus. Next base: position 6,975,979 of record NC_135752.1, read on the forward strand.
TCCTCCTGAAGTAGTCCATTGTGGATTTCAAGGTGTGTTTGGGATCATTGTTCATTTTCAGCTTTTTTACAGACGGTGTGATGTTTGCTTCCAGAATTTGCTGGAATTTAATTGAATCCATTCTTCCCTCTACCTGTGAAATGTTCCCTGTGCCAATGGCTGCAACACAAGCCCAAAACATGATAGATCCACCTCTGTGTTTAACAGCTGGTCAGGTGTTTTTCATAAAATTCTGCACCCTTTTTTTCTCCAAATGCTCATTGCGTCCAAAAAGTTCTTTAGTTATTTTAACTTCATCAGTCCACAGGACCCTGGTAAGTTGTCTAAGAGCTCAAATATCTTGCGGTGCCCAAACTTTTACATGATGTTCCTTTAATTTTTGTCACTCTAAACATGTACAAAACAAAAATAATACACTAATCTTTCTTAAAATGTTGAAAAGCATGTTTCCTTTTTATCTCCCTGCCTTTTGGAGATCAGTTTATCTTCTACTCACTTAACAATTCAATTTTGACCATGGGTTCTATTGTATATTGAAGCTGTTTAAAGACAAAGATACATTTACATTCTTAAAAGATAATGCAATAAAACTGAACCCTGATCATGACTATTGTGTTGCACAATCATGCTGCAGATTGCACAACCTTTCTCCTTTGTTCTACACACTACTGTGCATTTATTACACAGCATTAAGTGTGTACCTGTGATGGTCACAGACACACACGGTAATGTTTCCCAAACACACTCTTTAAACTCATTAGTTTGCGACTTACACAGGTCAGTGTCATTCATGGTCAATCACACCTAAACAATTAACAGTACACAGTTGGTTTGATTCAGAATCTGTTTATTTGCTTTTTATCTCACATTGTCTGATTTATGTGTTCACATTCTAGCATTGTATCGTTACTCAGGCAAATTATTTGGGGGAGTTAGTTACTCTTTCTTTGTATTTTGTAGTTGTAGTTGCTGTCCATTTTGGTTACCCCTTGTGTATTATTTGGTTTGGCCAAGCCACTATATGTATATGCTCCCTCTGTGTCATTTTGACAGGTCAGTTATTTCAGTTAACACGTTGTTTAGTTATCATATTGAGTATAGTTATGTTATGTTGACTTCTTTTAGGCCTAGTTGTTCAGTTTTTGGTTTATCATTTTTCAAGTAGTTCTTGTGTGAATCAAAACCCACGCTTTTGTTCACAATTTCTCACACTGCTTGTTCCCCAACAGTAACTTGAAAGGGAAAGGTTTATCCCAATGATATTGGAATGCAGTAAATGCTTCCTATGAGTGGTTCAATCAACTCCTTCTTGTCATCATTGCTTTACTGCTTTACTCCAGTATTTCAGTGTTGTGCTGCTGTACAGTTCTACTCCCCCAGAGGGGAATATTGTACATAGGGCATTAGTTAGACTTACACAGTATTGATGAGCAAATAAAATACACTGCTATAGCTGTTTGTACAGTTGTCATGAATCAATAGATGCTTAAACTTTCCACCTCTTAGAGCCTCCCTTCCATTGAGCTTGATGTTGACCTTGGAATCATTTGTTGACAAAACAGCCTGAAGTCACGGTCCGCTTCCTTGCACTTGTAGGTTTCTCCCTTTATTTGTACTGTAAATGAAACTGTAAATACAGTTATATCACAGTTAAGTGTCATGTCAGAATGAGAATGAAGAAAGAACTGCTTTCAGTTTTCACTTGCTTTAAGTGTTCTGTGTATTTATTTCATGTTGTAATATGTTATCATAAAATGCATTTTACACAATCATTTGCTTGTCAAAAATAAAAGTTTTTATGATTTTAGCCCCACTTATGAGAGGAGGTGACAGATATTTCTAAGCTTGTATTCCTTTTATTTTTTAGAATTAGTTTAATCACAACATTTATCACTGTAGCCGGAACACTCAATTTGAAAGGATGTTATTCCTTTGCAGTGTCCTCAGCTGGCCAGCAGAGGGCATGAGAGGTACAGTACATAAGACTACATCAGCTCCATTCAGCTGTAGGCTGTTTATTTTTTATTCACAACTTCTCTTCTTCTTTTGTGATCAGAAACTCATTTGTCCTTTTATGGTAGTGAACGGTGAAACTAAACTAAAGTTGTTAAAATTGACTATTTGCACCAAAATAACAACACATCTGCTCATTCACTGTTGTTAAAAGATACACACACACACACACACATATATATATATATATGTATGTATGTATGACTTTTTACTGTCTAACTGCTCAACCAAACAGTTGTCATTTAATGGTACAATTTTTATGAAATTAAAAAAATGGATGAATATTCACTGTTGTCAATGACATATATCTAATGTTATTCCATTATATATTCAATGAAATTTTTTTTTTACCAGTATGATTTTTTGCCATTTCTGAGACATTTCCACAGTACTGCAATGGAAAATAATAAGTGAAAATAATTCTAGCACTGGTAATACTACTAAATCCATGATAACGAATTGATAAAAATTCAAATTGCTTTTTTTTCTTAGCATGGACATTAACAAGGATAACAACAAACAGCTTGGTGGTTTATTTAACAAGTAAAGAGGAAACAAAGCCATATTCTCTGAGTTATGGGAAATATAGTTGTATATAAAGTGTTCAATGTGTGTTTATCAGATATAGCTATAAATGTGTATATAAAGGCCTTTCTTGGAAGACACATGAAAGCTAAAGATGCTGAATGAGCTCTCATCCTGTTTACCAGGAAGCTGGATTTCAGTCTCTTCTGCTCAACTTGCAAGAATGTGTAGCTTACCCTGTTATGACATAAGCAGGCCTTTGTTTCCCTAAATCTGAATTATGCATGGATGAACTGAATCCTCCTTACACACACACACACACACACACACAGACTGCTTATGTTACACTTTGATGCACGAAGGAGGCTTTCACACTTGATGTGTTTGTACGTATATTCATGTGTGCACACATACATGAGGTGTGAGGTCATGAGGCTGTCACACACCTTTCTGCTGTGCATTAAAATCACTCACCAGTTTTCTTGTGCTGGTGAAGAAGTCAGAGAAATGTCCAATTTGTCCTGCTGAGCGCCCTATAGTGCACCGCTGGTACACAATAATCATGTTTTTTATTCATATTTGCCATGTTAGTTTGAGAAAATGTCTAATTGTTATTGAATTTTCAGAGTATCATGATGTGCGTCATTGTCATTACCCATGAGGGAACTGTGACAAGTGAAACGCAACAATAATATTTTGATATATCTACAATTTGAGGATATTTCATGGCTTAATATAACTTCATGTAGCCTACATTTTTATAATCATTTGTGGTCAGTCATTTGCAAGATTGTCTTGTATATTCCACACTTTCACGCAAAGTAAAATAGGTTCCAGATTGAAAAATACAGAAGTTACCCTTTAAGTTGGTGATTGTCTTTTCACATTCTGAGCAAAGATCCAATAACCTTTTCTAATCCACCAAAACAGCTGGATGTCAGGACAAAGATCTTTCTTGCAGGCGTCTCGCACGTCAGCACTGATGTATGTCGACGGCACCGGAGTGTACCAGTAAACTCAAAATGATACGATCAAACCTGGACCTGCTGTCCTCTTACCTCTCCCACCTTTTATATTAGTCTGAGCATCAAAATCTATCGACAGGACACATTCAATAAGGAGTGACAGTTTATCATGTGATAAGAAATGCAATTTTCTTATGGCTGACAACATGGAAACTCCTGAAATTTCACAAGAGATGTAAGTTTTCATTAAGATGTCATTTGTGCTGAATGTGAGGGCAGTTTATCAGTGTCAGGGGAGAGCAGATACAAGCTCACAGACCAGTTACAGCATCTCAGTCACAGGCTTTGGCCCTGTGAGGCACCATGTTTAGAGTGACATATGTGGTGCTATTATCTGTTGTCTGTGTTATCCGTTTCATTTTTAAATAAACTTTTGACAATAAAGCATTGTCATCTGAAAAGTTACAGATGAATACATTTTGGTTTTAGTCTGAAAAATGTCAAATGAAGGACGTGTGGAAAACATCAGTGAAATGTGAGCAGCAAAAATCTCCAGGCTTTCTGTCTGAGCTATTATTAAAAGAGGTAAGGGTTAGATGTAATTTGGACAGGTGCAAGGTTGGTGGGTTAAGATGTGAGATTTCCAGTTGCTTTCACTGTTGAATCAATATCATCTGAGTGATGTGTTTTCCCTTTGGCAGCACGCCTCTCTTAAAGCATCTCTGTCCACCACTTTGACCTAGACTGAAGTATCTCAACAACTATTGGATTGGATTGCTATTTGATTTGGTGCAGACAGAAGAAAATGTTTGCATTTCTGCAAACCATGGATACATTACAATGGTACGTTACATACGTATTATATCAGCGTTTCTAAAGTGACGTAGTTTTGATTACTTTTATATGAGCTGACTTTGTCATTGAGAGGTAAAGGGGATAATGGATGGCATGAGACACAGGTGAGATGGCTGCCAAACTGAAGACCACTGTTCAAGAACAACAAACCAGTTGTTTTTTAGTGACTTTGCTGCATTTCCAGTGGCAATTGTGCCACCAAAACTGGATGTTTTTTAACAAGACATTGCTGCATTATCAGCGGCAACTGTGCCTTGAAAAATGGTAATTTTTTATTGAGACATCACTGCATTACCAGTGGTTATTGTGTCAACAAAAACTGGTTGTTTATTAGCGAGACCGCTGCATTTCCAGTGACACTCGTACCATGAAAAGTGATTGTTTTTCAGTGAGACATTGTAACATTTCCAGTGGTGATTGTGTCTCCAATGCTGGGTGTTTTTTTTTTTTTAGCAAGACATCACTGAATTTCCAGCAGCAATTGTGCCAACAAAAAAGGGTGTTTTTAGTGAGACATTGCTACATTTTTAGCAGCAATTGTGCCATGAAACATCGTTGATTTTAGCAAAAGATGGCTGTATTGCCAGTAGAGATTGTGCCTCCAAAACTGGGTGGATTTTTTTTAGCAATACATTGCTGCACTACCAGTGGCTATTGTGCCCACAAAAACTGGTTGTTTTTTTAAGTGAAAAATGCCAGCTTTATTCTGGTGACTGGGTTACATGTTACCACTAAGGATAAATTGCAGTAACACTGGTGATCCCTTAACTTTTCCTGTAAAGGTAAAAAAAATAATAATTGTGCAATACTTTGGGGTGTATTACTAAATAACTGCAATAACATCCCCATCAGCTTCAGCTGTACTTTCAGTTTAGTGCTAATTAGCAAATGTTAGTATGCCAACACCACAAAGGAATATATTTGTACTATAATCTGAAGCTGATCCATCGAGGGTACAGCCGAGCATAAGTGGCACTCATGCTAGATGGAGACTTTTTTGTCCAGAGAACTGCAACTCATGCAGATGTGAATACTTCTCTCACAAAGCATACTGGAGAAAACTCATTTGCTAAAGTGGACATTAATTATGTCAGACTCTGCTCCACTGAAGGATAATGTACATATCTTCCATAAAGTACACAATGGGGACCATCTGATTTAATGGAGCCTAATGAAGCCTCATCACCAGTACTAAATGGATTCTGCTATTCAGCCAGAGCTTTCAGGGCTAAATGCCAAGCTACAAAGTCCGTCATGTGGCCAACATCTCTGCAAATTCACTCACAAGCCAAACAAAACTCACGATGTACGTCGCTTCAAAGAGGCTGAAAATAGTTTGTGTCTGTGTGCGACATTCAAAATAACTCAAATTAGCAAACATAATGAAAAGTGTGTCTGTGAGTTAAAAAAACATAAATTTCGCTTGTGTTTGAATATAACTGAGACATCATGATGTAAAACTGCTATATTTGCGGTGATGAAAAACACTTTGGCCTTGTGAGCAAATAGGTTCCTGCCTAACTCACTGGGTTGTATAGGCACATATAGAGAGTGACAATTATGACACACCATTAATAAGATAAAGAAGAGACTACTAAAGCCTGCACAGAGCAATTGGTGGGTTTACTTTCTCTGTCTATGGGTCATTACACATCTAACCTGGTGAGTGCTTTCTAAATCCTATACTGTTTACAACCACTTAAAATAAATGCAGTGGATGTATCTCCATGCCTATATGCACCAATGACTGAAAAAATGAATGTAAATGTAATTTAGTTGCATTTCAGAGTCCCATAAAGAATATATTTTCACTTTTTAGTATGGAGTGCAACACAGTCTACTCCAAACTGTTCTCTGAAATGTACACAAACTCCAAATCATTGTCATATTATATTGGATATGCCTTCTTTTGACAGATGTCAAAAATCAGTTGTGCAAAAACACTGAAGTCTAATATCAGAAATTAATCTACCCAAATCCAGGAAGTGTAAATCTGCTTTGTTAGACAGCATAAATATCTGAGAATACATTTCTATTGGGCCAACATGTGGATCCAGAGAGGTTAGTTTGTTTTACCTGCCTTGGACAATTTTTCTCTTATTTTATTCTTTACACAAATACCTCTCCTACTTTTCATATGTACAAACTGGTGTGATCTTTATGCAGCAAGGCAGAGAGGAAGAGTGTGAAGCTTCAGCCTGGTCCCACTCCCAGGGTGTCAAAACATACCACGTGGACAGTGTCCCCAGCTTAACCATCATGATTATCCCTTTGGGGTCTGAATGAGGCGCACTAGGCTTTCATCCCAATTCCAATGTAGACACACTGACATCATTTCAGACATTCAGAGCAACAGATGTAGATGTAAGGGCGTTAAAGTCTGCTTACAGTGGGTGGGACAGGTGTTGGAAGGGTCCAAAAAGCATGCCTTTGGCGAATGAAGAATCCAAAAACAGAGAAAATTCTTGATGAATTTAATTTATAGGCGTCTGCATTTAACACAACAACAAAACTATATTAAAACATCTGTTTACAAACTCTCACACAGGTTGTGTTGTATAATCCAAGTCTCATTTATCCTCAGACCAAACAGGCAAGCTTCTTTTTTGTGAAACGTATTTACTCTTTTTTCACAGCCAGATGCCATTGACGAAAACAATAATTATGACTATGACTTTAATTCATCAAGAATCTTCCCCTTTTTTGGATTCTTCATTAAACACAGGCATGTGAGAAAAGCAAAGTTTTCTTCAAAAATTCAATGTATCATGGAGTGAGTTAGTGACTGTCAAATGATCATTTGGGGGGTGAAGTATTCCTTTAAGCACACCACCCTGACTGAAAGGGTGCATTGAATATACAGTGTGTTGCAGTGTGAGGAGTACCTAAAAAATGGTTCGTTGTAGGATAGATAGATAACCAGTTGAACAAAACACTTTAATGTCATGTTTCCATTTGTCAGAGGAAACTTGGTTTTTGAATTCGACAGCAGTACTTTAAGGGACAAAAAGAGCTGCAGGTTTTTTACAAGTGACATCATCTTCGTCATGAGAAGTTCCTACTTTTTCTCACCAACTTAAAACTTATATTGTCTCAAGCTTGTATCGGAACTTCTATTTGCCTTCTAGGTGTATGAAAAATAATTTTAATGGATTTCCCAAGCTCTGATTTGTCAAGTTGATCCACTGCTTATCTTGCAGACACAAACATGTTGTTTCCTACCAACTTGCCACCAAGAGTGTGGATTACACCGAGGCCCAATTTCTACATTTGAATGGATTGACCTTTTCAACAGCCTGAGGCACCTGCAGACTGTGGGGACTGAGCTCAGACAGGTAGATGGGTACTCTGTGTCCTTGACTCTCAATAAAGTCTGTGAATGTAACCTCAAAACTTTTCAACAACCGAGTATTTCATAGTTCTTTAATTTTACAGTTAATTTGTTTTCATGCCCATGAACAAGCAAATTGTGCTTTACAGATGTTGGGGTGCAATTTGAAAGCCAGATGTCGAGAAACAAAATCACAATATCCATTTTGCAAGATGAGAGAAATTGAACTGTGTGTTGTCCAGTTCACAATCAACAGCTCATTACGTGTAATTTGACATGCAGTTTCTTCAGTATTATAGATACAAAAGCTTCTCTCAGAAACTGGGTGTTTGTATGGCATTCAACAAGGTTTTCCCAGAGTTTTCTCACCCTTCCAGAAATGAACCAGACTCCAGCGCTGAAAGCTTCAGGGTTTGTTAGGACGGTGTCACACAAGGCAGGCGTGAAAGCAGCTTAGTGAATGGACTCTGGGTGTGAAGTGAATGCTGTAGAAATCACAGCAGGTTGTTACATGAGTTAGACGTCGCTGTTGTATGAATATATACTTCCCCTTATCCAGTTTTACTATCAGGCAGTCAAACAGATACAAGAGAGTATCACAGATGAGAAATACGACCCAAACTCAAACACACAATCCTACATTTCCACCTTCCATATAAACATGTTCTTCTCATGTTTACATGAATTTACACCTGGGCCCCAAACATTAAAGATAAATTGGAAACTGTATATTTTATGATGGTGTGTTTGTCTTGCCTCCATTTCTCTTTGGGACCATGTTCACCAACAACACAAACCACTGATAAGTAGACTATATGCAGTTGTGATATACAGTAGCATACTCGTGTGCTGATTTACCACAGAGCGGTTTTGTCACTTATTTCTTATGCTATATTAAATAACTGGAACTTCAGAAATGGAATGAATCGACCCAATCACCAGACTAAATGTTGGCATTGCACATTTCTGCAAACCACGGATATGTAACATTTGTTCATTATTATTTAGCAAATATGTTGTAACTTTATGCTTCAACAATACTGTGGTTAACTTGTGGTTAGGTTCAGGCACAAAAATCACTTGGCTAAGGTTTGGAAAAGACCATGTTTTGGCTTAAAGTACTCAGGGAGCACAATCACCGCTGGAAACACATCGTCATGTGTTTGCCAAAAAACAACTGGTGTTGGTGTTGAACAGTGATTATCAGTGGTCTGCAGCTTGGCAGCCATCTCACCATGCTCTCCACCTCCCGATGACAAAGTCAGCTCATTTACATGTAATCAAAATCATGTCACTTTAGAAACGCTTTTTTGATACTAAGAAACATACAAACGTATCTGTAGTTTAATTTCAATGTCGATATTTTTTTCTAATGACAGAGTGTGATTCTCTGTTTCAGTGGGAAATTCCAACATATTCTCACTCAAACTCCTAGTTTGCATACAGTCTGCGTACAGCATACAAAATAAACACACTACATTGGTACAACACCGCAAATTGATGCATTTTTATGTTTAGCCAACACACCCACGAGGTTCAGTTTAAGGAAAAAGAACAGGGTTTGGCTTTATAATCTTACAGAAAGTGAACACCAACCTCCCTGGTTAAAGTCGGGCATTGTTGAACTCATCCACCACCACTCCCCCCCTTCTACTTGGACTTCTGCCCCCTTAACTTATGTTTTTGTCCCGCTGTTTCCCCCTGACGCTGCCGGGCGGTGTTAAAAAATTGCTGCGACCGGCTGTGTGTCATGCCAACATGAAAGGACGGTGTTTTCAGTGTGTATCTGACACCAGAAGTCACAACCAAGCGCTGATATTCGATGACTTCGGAGTAAAACCGGGTGGGTTGGAAATTCTGAGAATAATGCATTTCAGGACTTTATAAATACGAAGACTTTTTTTGGCTGTATGATACATTCCTCCATACATCCTCACACCCCATCTCTTAAAGGTGCCCTAAATTTTCTTGAAAACAGCAAAAACAAGTGTTTATACATTTTGTGTGAATCGTCATAACCCATTCCACATAAAAGTTTAGCAAAGCTCATTTTTAAGTAAATCCAGTATTTCTTGGCATGTTATGTAACCTGTAGGTGAAATAGTGTGACAGGAGATAGACATAACAGTACTTCTCATTCAAAAAACAATTCCAAAGCTCTACTAGAGTTCAAAATCTCAGGGAACAGAGGAACCATTAATGTATCAGTCATGTCATGCTTTATTTGTATTGTACCTTTCATATGGGTCAGTGCCAATTAAAGGTAGACTGACAATAAGTCAGCACATGTAAATAGTAAAATAATTTGAGACTAATGCACATAATAACCAGACAATGATGATGACAAATGAAATAAAAAAATGAATAGATAAAAGACAATAATGTGGGATTTGTAACAAGGGCTTCAGGTTTGAACCCAACCAGCCGGCTGGGGCCATCCTGTGTAGACTTTGTATATTCTCTTCATGACAGCATGGGTTGTCTCCAGGTTCTCCAGCGTCCCCCACAGTCCAAAGACATGCAAGTTACGTTAATTGGTGACTGGTGTTTAATTGGTAGGTGCGAATGTGAGCGTGAATTCAGGTTAGGTTAATTGGGGACTGGTGGTCAATTGTGTGAATCTGAGTGTGAATGCAGGTTAGGTTAATTGGTGTCTGTCTCTATGTGTTAGCCTTGTGATCCATCCATCCATCCATCCATCCATCCATTTTCATCTGCTTATCCACGGGGTCAGCAGGCCAAGCAAAGCACCCCAGACGTCCCTCTCCCCAGCGATGGTTTCCAGCACCTCCTGGGGGGCCCCAAGGCATTAGTCCAGATCAGGTATGCGATTCCTCCAGTGTATTCTGGGTCTACCCTAGGGCCTCCTACCAATAGGACATGCCCAGAACAACTCTGATGGGAGGCGCCCAGGAGGCATCTTAATCAGATGCTCGCACTAACTCAAGTGACTCCCTTTGGTGCAAAGGAGCAGCGACTCTACTCTGAGCTCCTCTTTCAGATGTCTGCATTTCTCACCCTATCTCTAAGGCTGAGGCCAGCCACCCTATGGAGGATGCTCATTTTGGCTGCTTTTTATCTGCAATCTCATTCTTTCAGTCACTACCCAAAGCTCATGACCATAGGCAAGGGTTGGGACGTAGATGGACCACTAAATCAAAAGGTTTGCCTTCCAGATCAGCTTCCTCTTCACCACAATACAGTCTAATACAGTGCCCACATCACTGCAACTTCTTCACTTGAGGCAATTTATTGTACAGATTCTCTAAGCACAAAGTAAAGCTCTTTCACCTTATTAAGGCTTCTGTTTTTTCTTTTTTTTACTGTGTACACCAGAGCCCTGAGGCAATGCAATTTCATTTCACCATATAACGAGTATGCTAAATAACATGGGGGGAATGAAAATAAATTCCACCTTGACCTTTGACCCCTGTTTGCTGTGCTTATTCCATTAATAACAACAGTTACTGAATAGTAAAATACTGCATTTATTACCAGACTAGCTGCTGTCATCAGGGTGTCTCTCTAATCGAGACGTGTTGCCTTATCCATGTATTCATAAAAGCACTAAGTACAGCCAGATTGCCTTGGGTGTATTTGTGGACTGCCTGCCTGTACTATGGACTTTTACACTGAGTGTGCTGGCCAGTCATTGTTTTATATCTTTTTGTGTGTTATTTTTGTTTTGTACAGTTTTAGAGTAAAGAAAAGGGAATGGAGCACCCTGCAAAAGTTTGGGCACCCCAAGACATTTGAGCTCTCAGGCAACTTTTACCAGGGTCTCAAACCTTAATCAGCTTGTTAGGGCTATGGCTTGTTCACAGACATTGTGAGAGAGGTCAGGTGATGCAAATTCCAAGGCTTTATAAATTTTCTGAGAGAAAGGCTATAAGAAGATAGCAAAGTGGTTTCAGGTAGCTATTTCCTTAGTTTTTAATGTAATTAAGAAATGGCAGACATCTGGGAGGGATTCGGAGTAGAGCCGCTGCTCCTCCACATCGAGAGGAGCCAGTTGAGGTGGTTCGGGCATCTGGTAAGGATGCCTTCCGGACGCCTCCCTTGGGAGGTGTTTCGGGCATGTCCAACCGGGAGGAGACCTCAGGGCCGCCCCAGAACACGCTGGACGGACTACATCACCCGGCTGGCCTGGGAACGCCTCGGGGTTCCCGCGGAAGAGCTGACGGCAGTGGCTGGGGAGAGGACTATCTGGGCTTCTTTGCTGAGGCTGCTGCCCCCGCAACCCGGACCTGGATAAGCGGAAGACGACGAGTACGAGTACGAGTACGAGTACGAGTAAGAAATGGCAGTTAACAGGAACTGTGGAGATCAAGTTGAGGTCTGGAAGACCAAGAAAACCTCCAAGAGAGCGGCTTGTGGGATTGCTAGAAAAGGCAAATCAAAACCCCCGTTTCACTGCAAAAGACCTGCAGAAAGATTTATCAGACACTGGAGAGGTGGTGCACTGTTCTACTGTGCAGCGACACCTGTACAAATACGATCTTCATGGAAGAGTCATCAGAAGAAAAAACCTTTCCTGTGTCCTCACCACAAAATTCATTGTCAGAAGTTTGCAAAGGAACATCTAAACAAGCCTGATGCTTTTTGGAAACAAGTCCTGTGGACTGATGAAGTTAAAATAGATCTTACTGGGCACAGTGAGCAAAGGTATGTTTGGAGGAAAAATGGTGCAGAATTCTATGAAAAGGTCACCTGTCCAACTGTTCAACATGGCGGTGGTTCGATCATGCTTTGGGCTTGTGTTGCAGCCAGTGGCACAGGGGAACATTTCACAGGTAGAAGGAAGAATGGATCCGGTTAAATTCTTGCAAATTCTGGAAGCAAACATCACACCATCTGTAAAAAAGCTGAAGATAAAGAGAGGAAGGGTTCTACAACAGGACAATGATCCTAAACACACCTTTAAATCCACAATGGACTACCTCAGGAGGCACAAGCTGAACGTTTTGCCATGGCCCTCACAGTCCCCCGACCTAAACATTGTTAAAAATTTGTGGATAGACCTCAAAAGAGCAGTGCAAGACGGCCTGACAATCTCAGAACTAAAAGCCTTTAGCAAAAAAGAATGGGCTTCAATCCCCAAAACAAGAATCGAAAGACTCTTAGCTGGTTACAAAAATTGTTTAGAGGCTGTGATATTTGCCAAAGGAGGCACTACTAAGCACTGACCATGCAGGGTGCCCAAACATTTGTTTCAGGCCCTTTTGCTATTTTGAAACTGTAAAAGATTGAAATTAAAAAGTAATCTTGCTTAAAATATTGAGGAAATGTGTCATCTTTAACATTTTGCCTTTTGGAAATCAGGTCATCTTCTACTTATTTAACTACTCAAATAAACGGAATTTTGACCAGGGCTGCCCAAACTTTTGCATGCAACTGTATTATATTACTCATATGTATTGATGCATTAATGTGTTCATCAGTTTACTGTTGCAGATGGTGTTTGCATCCCATAAAATTCTAAAGCCAAACCCTGTTCTTTTTTCCAAAACCGAACCACGTACAGTTATTGCCTAAACCCAACCATTTGTGTTTGTTGCTGAAGGAAAAAAACAACGGCAATTTGCGGTATTGTACGACCTCAACACATATCCACCAATTCGACATATGATGTGCAAAGTACCCTGGGTGCATTGGTTGTGGATGTTCTGGGATGCCATGGTAATTTGTGTCTGTTACATGCATTGTATATTTACAAAATACATTTCCATTTTCACAGGAAATGTACAGTTTGCACACAGTCTCTTTCAGAATAAATGCACTACTTTAGTACAACAAAGCAAATTGACGTTTTGTTCCTTCAACAACAAACACACATGGTTAGGCTGAGAAAAATGAACAGGCTTTGGCTTTACATTCATATTGGAAGCAAACACTGGCCTCCCAGGTGAAAGCTGGTGATTGTTGGACCCAGCCACCCACCCTACATCCGCCCCCTTAAGTTATGTTGTTGTCTGGCTGCGTTTCCCCTTCACATTGTAGGGTGCCGCACTGATGCCGCGTATTATGTCGACGTGAAAGGACAGCTTTTTTGTTGGTGTCTGACATGGAAGTCACTGCCCAAGACCTGGTGTTCAGCAAGTTTGGAATGAGACTGGGTTGCCACATCCTATTTTGCAACTAGTTGTTCTCCATCTGCCTTCATTATTCTGAAACCACAATGCAACAAATGTTGAGGTTGACTAATTTTCACTCCTGCCACCTTAAAAGTAGCCTGGTGAGACCATCCTAATGATGTGAGCTCAACATTCTGTTGTGCTGTCTGTATCAGTCTGGACTTGATACCGCCCTGCCTCGTTTCCATAAATCAAAATCCAATATGGGCCACACAGAGATCTGCACCACATCTGACAAGGTAAGCAGCCAGTCAGGAACTTGATTGGCTGCTTGATTTATCAACTGGCTCCATTGATGATGTGGGAAATGTTCCCTGATGTTTTGTTATGCTGATTGGCTAAAAAGGGCTTGTCTGTCAAGGCGAATACTTTCACCCACTGAAAGTGTTTGGGGCAGCAGAGAGTTCAGAATGATACAGAGAGCCAAACAGAATGTTGAGCTCATGTCATCAGGATGGTCTGACCAGGCTACCTTAAAAGAGGTAAAAATTGTCTGATGTTGTATAGAAGATGTATAACACAGGTAGAGTAGGAAATTGGTGATAAACAGCATTACTTATCTTAAAACCTCATTCATTCATCATCGTAACTGCTTATCCTATTCAGGGTTGCCGGGGGCTGGAGCCTGTCCCAGCTGACACTGGGTGAGAGGCAGGGTAAACCCTGGACATGTTGCCAGAGTATCAGGACCCACATTCACACAATTTACAGTCCTCATTTGACCTAACCTGTGTGTCTTTGAACTGTGGGAGGAAGCCGGAGAACCCAGAGAAAACTCATGACACGGGGAGAACATCCAAATTCCACAATAATCTGGGCTGCTCTAACTGCAAATCAAGAATGCCATGTAAATGTAATCTCAAACAATAAAAGATTCTGCGCATTTGAGAAAACATTCGGGGCTGGAGCCCCAGAGACCCCCCCTTCTCTCCACCTCTGCTCATTTGCTAATCTAATCAGTTTTACGCATGAGACAGAAAAGCAGCAGTTCAGAATCAAAATGGTATGTATGACATAAAAATAAGTTGACATCATGTTGTTTAATGATCAGCACTGTGAGCACTGGAAAGACTGCGGGTAACTGAGTTATGCAGTTTGAGCTTCATTTGGCATCAGCTGCCCTCCACCCCCATCTCTCTCTGTCTTTGCCTCAACTTGCCTGTCCATCTTTTGCTCTCGTCACGACCACGCAATTGGTTGGGTAAAGGGGGGAGGGAAGGTGGGAGGAGGGGGTGTCCACGGTGGGTGACAGCGACCATGTCAGTCCAGAGCTTGGTCCTATAAAAAGCAGCGGCGGTCGCAGAGTAGCTCAGACTTTCTCCGCTCAGGTGCGCTCTGCAGACAGAGATGCGCGTTATGGAGCGCACTTTCCGAGAGCAGCTCTTCTTTCTGGTGTTGTGCCTGTCTGTCCTCAAAGGAGACTCTAGATATATCGAGGTAAGTGCTTCAAATTTTGATGCTGTAAAGATTACACATTTAAGTTCATGTTAAACTTTGGACACGCCTTTTTTCTTCTTTTTTTTCCCCTGCAGAACAACGAGATCTCAAAAGATGAATTATATTCATTTTTTAACTCGGAACTCAAGAGAGAAATACCTGAGGAGTTACTGTACCGCCGACCTTTACGTAAGTCATATGAAATGTATATATAGCCAAACCTATGTTTTGCATATAGGACAGCTTCTATGTATGAGAGCGACATAAATAGACACATTTGCATTTCGACTCAACCACACTACTGATTTTACTGAAAAATCATAAACTGTCAATATTGAACAAGCACTTTCTCTCTATTTCAACTTTTCAATTTCATTGTCTTTCATTGGTATAATATTTAAAATAATTTGATTAATAGAAACGCAGAATATTAGATAGTTAAAAAAGGCACAATGAATTAAAAAAGGCAATCAGTAATTTTCATATACTTAAAAAATTATAATCAAACGACAAAATGCATCTTCCACTCGCTTTTCTAGTTATTTTGTTCATGATCTACTGTACCTGTACAAACACACTGATGTGTGACTGTCTCTCAGGTTGTCTGGACATGGTTGCAGTGGAGGGTCTGTTCACCTTCACAGCAGAGCGTCCTCAGCTCAGCTGTGCTGCTTTCTTCATGGCAGAGCCCAACGAAGTGATCAGCGTGGAATATGACAATGTTGACATCGATTGCAGGGGAGGAGACTTCATCACGGTAAAATTTGTCCCACAATTAAATATTTTTCTCGCCTTGTACATTAAAACACCTCTGATCAGGTGTGAAACAGCATCAAGTTTTGGGAATTTGAGCTCAAATATCAAATTTAAAGGACTTACTTGATTGTAACATCCTTAACTCTCATTGCATAGAAACAACTTCTTAGGTCTATTATATAATTCTCTATATGTTCAGTAATCTGTGGTGATGAAATGTGACATTGTTTTTATTTAAGTGCTATACAGCCTGTGTTTGTTTTCATGCCACCAAAACACTCCCTGATCCTTTAACATAAGACTATTGTACATAACCTGCTTACTTACAAAGCACCCCCTCCCTGAGGCGGCTGTGGCTAAGAAGATAGAGCAGTCTTCTACCAATCAGGAGGTCAGTGATGCGATTCCTGACCTTTGCCAGTCCACATGTCAAAGTGTCCTTGGGCAAGATACAGCCCCCAAAATGCTCCCGTTGGCTGTGCTGTCGCTGTGTGAGAGTTTATCTGATGAGCAAGTGGCACCTTATATGGTAGCCCCAGCCATGTATGAATGTGTGTGTGAATGGGTGAATGGTGCTTGTACTGTAAAGCTCTTTGAATGGCTGCTAAGACTAGAAAAGGTCTATATAAATGCAGTCCATTTACTATTCCATGGTAGCATGCTGATGCGTTCTACATGCCAAACTTATGTTGATGGTCTGAACCTCAGATACTAAGCTGAAAGTGTTTCCTACAGATCAACTAAAGTGCATTCATATTTTGTGCCAAAATGATGTTTGACTGGGTCTGAAATCCTCCTTCTGTCTCTGAATGTCTCCCATGCAGGTGTTTGATGGCTGGGTGATGAAAGGAGAGAAGTTCCCCAGCTCCCAGGATCACCTGCTGCCTCTCTACGAGCGCTATGTGGATTACTGTGACTCGGGATCACTGAGGAGAAGCGTGCGCTCCTCTCAGAATGTGGCCATGGTCTTCTTCCGCATTCACAACGCCGGCAGCAGCTTCACGTTGACAGTCAGGAAACACATCAATCCTTTCCGTAAGTAGATCACAATTCATACATAAAATAGAATGCGCACAGGCACACAAAAGTAGCTCTCAGCTTTCAGCCTGATTGACGTGTGAAGGACCATGAGCACATAGAAGATGCTGTCCTACAGTACTGTGGGTGTAATGTGTGTAATGTAAAGGACAGATGGAAAAGTTAGATCTAAGGGCCAAACTGAACCTAATATTTGTTGATTTCTCTGTTAAACCAAAATCCCCAGTTCATTTGCTGTCATGATATCTGACTTAAATTATGTTGACAGCAGCATTTGTTTCAGTTTGATACCTTTGAAGCTACAGCACCTTTAGTTTCACCAGCATACTCAAATAATCAGGAATGAAATTAGCACTTTGTAAATATGAGTTTTGTTCCATACAGTTTTGCAGTAAACTATTTGTTCTTGTGCTATTCTGTGTATATTTCACCTCCTTCACTTTGAGAATTCTTCCAGGGATCCTTATAATGTCTCACCTTGAACTATCTCTCGTCCCTCCGCAGCCTGTAATGTCATCTCCCAGTCACCAGAGGGCAGTTACACAATGGTGATCCCGCAGCAGCACAGAAACTGCAGCTTCTCCATCATATATCCAGTGGAGATCGACGTCTCTGAGTTCAGCCTGGGACATTACAACAGCTTTCCCAAGGTGAACAAATGCATACAACACTGATGTCAATACAATATCCACTTTAACATTTACTCAGTACTTCAGATTTTTCTCCTCACCTAGTTTTTCTCAAGGTTCTGCCAATAGGCCAGTACAGTGGAGATGAATTGAAATTTGCTCAGGGTGCTCAAAGCCAAAAATTATGTCAGGAAAGCTCAACAGCTTTATATTTGTTTATCTAGAAACAACTCCTCAGTTAAATACTGTTCCCTGCTTTCATTAAAAATTGATTTTGCATTGAGTAATTTGAGATAATTTCCCTTTAAAACCTTAGTGTTATACGCAGTTCTTGGCTGTCAGCCCAGTTGCCAGAATATGTTGTCATTGTACATTTCTGCAAACCAAGGATCCACACATTGCACATGTCATCATAGCAGTGTTTCTTAAGTGATATACCTCTGGTTACATGTGCATGGGCTAACCTTGTCATGGGGAGGTGGAGGAAATGGTAGGTGGTGTGAGACTCACGCGAAACAGCTGCCAAGCTGCAGACTACAGTAAGAGACCAACAAAGACCACTAGTTTTTTTTTACAGATACATTGTTGCATTTCCTGCAGTAATGTAATGTAATGTTCCAACATATTCACTACAGAATAATCTACCATTGAACATATCCTTGGTTTGCAGAAATGTACAATACAATACCAACATCTGGCAACTGGGTTGTAACTGCACCTAAAAAACAGAGAGTAAACACCAAACTCTGATTGTTTGGATTTTATGGTATGGTTTTACTTTTTTGGTTCAGTCCAGTGGCTCTTATCATTGTCATCTCCAGCTGCAGCAGGCAGCTGTTTGTCAGAGGAAACAGCCCTACAACCCACTGTACACTTCCCAGCTCAGCACCAAACAGCAGCCAGATAAAATTAGCAACTAGCTGGTGATCACAGTGAAGCATTTAGCAGCTGCAGAGACAGATATTTCCCTCAGTAGTCGGTGGAGACCAAAAACAGAGCTAATAGAGAGCGAATATTGGACATACATTCTTCAGGTGAACACATACATGCCTACAAATGAATGATGCTGTTGTGCTGTATCTGCTGCATGTATAAACGGGCTACTGTTTGCCAATAAGTTTGCCACAAAAACCTCCTCCTTAACACTTTTTACGATGTTTCAAGGATGTGGAGCTACTTTGTATTTTGTTCCTGAATGAAAGCTTTTGGAACAAGTGAGCTATCACATTGTCGTTAATCAAACAAATGCTCATCAAGAGTAAAGATTGGTCACTGTGAGCCATTTCAAAAATTAAATAGAAGAGGGCTCTATGAATTAAATGAAAGACAAAAATAATATCTTACAGGACACAAAACCACTTATCTGTGGCTGTAATGTTGAGGCAGCCTCATCAGCAGAATAAATATTGGCATTTTGCATTCCTGCAAACCACGGTGTATTTGTTTGTATTATGTAGCGAATAGGTTGAAACATTACAATTTTATGTTTCAACAATGCCATGATTAACATTGTGATGTTGAGGCAAAAAAAACCCACCTGGTTTTGGTTAAGAAAAGATCATGTTTTTCAGTTTTGATGGCGCAGTCACGACAGGAAATGCTGCGGTTGCGGCAACCACAACAACAACCAGTGTTGTTGCGGTTTATTAGTATTGGACGGTTGTCTGCAGTGGTTTGCAGCTTGGCCACCATGTTATCTAGGTGTCATGCCATCTGTCATCCCCCTCACCTCCCTATGACAAAGCGAGCTTATAATCTGAACTATTTCGCTTTGGAAAAGTTGATATGACACATTTAAAACCGTACACAGGTAACATAGCTGTGGTTTGCAGAAAGATATAATACCAACATTTTATCTGGTTTCTTTGGGAACTCAATCTTTAAAAATCAGTGCAGGATTTTCTATCATGTATAAAATGTATTTGTATTACAGGATTTTAATTGTATCGTTATTATATTTTATTTTCAATATTCTCAACTGTATAATTACCGATGCTTGTCAGTCAATGCAGTGTGATTAATTGAATGTCATTAGTATTTGCCACGTGTTTTAAAACAATGTGCTGATTTCCACAGAGGTCCATGCCAGGCTGTGCAGAATCAGGAGATTTTGTGCAGTTGCTCGGAGGAAACGGCATCGACACATCGAAGCTGCTGCCCATCACAGACCTCTGCATTTCCTTCACTGGACCCAGTGAGTACACGCTGATCTCCTCCTTTCAACATGATCAAACTGCTTGAGCCGGCACTTCATATTTTTTCTGCTTTCCCCTGTAGCCCACATGAAGATTGGCTGTGATAACACAGTGGTGAGGATGGTGTCCAGTGGGAAGTTTGTCAGCCGAGTGTCTTTCAGCTACAGACTACTGGACAGCCAGGAGCTGCAGAAGATTAAACTCAACAATGTAGAGGATTTCTGTTTCAATAACTGATCCCAGCAGGATCATAAAGTGACAAATGTATCATTTGACTGCAAACATATTTTTTTTCAATTATTTTATTAAAAAAAAACCCAAGAGATCCACCTGGTCAGTCCCTCTGAATGGACAAAATGTCTTAAATCAACAGACATCAAAATAAAAGTGTAGGAAAAAGAACACAGTCAAAGGGATATCACCGTATTACAGACTCTAAAATTCACTGGGCATTTATTTTTGTTTTTATTTTTTTTTCTCACTCATTCTGGTCATTGCTAAATAAAGCTTAATGAAGTGTCCTTTTGTGTTTGGTGCAACTGCTATTGTTTTTATTTCTGCTTTGTGTACAGTATGTGTATTTATTAAGACTTATGATATTGTTATTATATATGAGTTCACGGTCAACATTCTTGAAAAGGAATGGTGCTGAAATGAATGTTACTTGTGTTTATTTTGCAGAATGATACATAATGTGCTAAGTCATATCCTGCCACAGATGACATACAGGGCAATAGGTCAAGTGTTCAATATAATAAATACAAGTGTCCATTGCCATAATGCAGTTAAATTTGTATAAAAACCTTTTTGTAATAAAATTATACCGCATGACAAAGCACTCAACTCATGTTTCCTGTTTTAATTTGTGTCACAGTGAGAAACAAAGCTGTGTACTGCAGCACTAACAATGACAATCACAGTCCTCGTTCTAAAGTATTGAGATACAGTTAATCTAAACAGCAGCAACAACAAACAATGTATATTTTAATGCACCAAATAAAAAAGAAAAATAAGTACAAAGGTATGATGCTGCCCTCAACCAAAGCTTCAGGTTTCTGTAACTGAGCCTGATTTCATGCTGTGTTTTGTAAAGATGCAAATTATAGTGATTTCAAAAGACACAAGACTTACAATTTTTTCGTGATCTGATCCAGATAAATGCTTTTCTATACGTTGCCTAGACATTTACATTTACATACAGGATATTCCCCCCTCTTATGGCTCGTTGTGTTCAAAGGAAATTCCTGCAGCTCTTCCTGTCTGTTCTGTGCATTGCTCCATTAAATTACTTTCAATTCATTAGTTTCAGTTGAGGGACACATATGGGAGGTATTCTTTGCTCCACCTTTCCAGACAAAGCTGCTTCTGTTTGTTCAGGAGTATGCTAAAGTAGAGGGGACAACACTTTAGAGGTTCTGTATGTGACATTCAGGGCATTAATGCAGCAGCAAATCACTGCTTGTTATGTAAAGATATAGTGCAGTAATGGTGTTTTGAGCAGAGAATAAAGTCACCCTCCCTCTGTGTGTGTTGTAATCCAAGGTTTTGTGTGGTTTACTGTGGTAAAACTGTCCGACAGCATGTGCATGTTAGTGCAAGTGTGTATCCCACTGGCTAGTTTATCGCTGCTGCTTTGTGTTGCGCTCATATGGTGATTACCGCTTATATGGGGACAACATCATCGCAGAAGTGAAGCGCCCACCCTGTGTGTGTGTCTGTATAATATATATATATAAAATATTTTTTCTGAACTCCACTTCATCCAAAATAACTCTTTCTCTCTTTCTTTGTTTGCTCCATGTTTGCAGGTTGACAGGATGCACATATCCATAGTAATTATCACCTCCTTATATGGTGGTCACTGACAATTCATGGGTGGCGCTAATTGCTGACTAGCAGGAGCGTGCTGTCAGTATACGGTTGACTGGCATTCATAAACAAACCCACGTGAATCCAAGTTTCCTGGACGGTTCAGGAAACTGGTGCAGGTTTTTAGTACCAAGGTTTTTTATGTGCAAATCTTCTCACAGATTTACTAACAGTTGGAGTCAATTCAGGAACGACACCAACTGTCTTTATAGCGGTGGCCATTTGTGTTATCAGTCCATCTGTGATGAATTAGCCTGTATGCATGTTTGCCTGCTGGGTGCCTTTTCTTTCTTTTTTCAACCATTTCTGATGTTGACAATCAAAATGTTCCTGTGAATCAGAGTTGTATGCACTGGATCAAATATAAATCTTGTGTTAGCCACAGTAACAACATGGCTCTAGGGATGGCATTGTGGGCTGGTTGGTCCACCACTTTGGTCCCAACCAAGTATCTCATCAACTATTATACATTTGTAGATATATTCATGGTTGCAAAGAGTTAATCCCAGTCCAGTCACAGGGATAACAGTTGCCATTGTGTGTTTCTGCAAACCACAGATAAGTTACATGTACATTGGTACTTTACACCTCTGTAAAAAACACAATACTATACCCACTGGAAAAACAGCAATGGGTCACTTAAAACACCCACTGTGGTGGCAACAAAGCCACTATAAACACAGTGCTGATTCACTTAGAAACAAGCAATTTTGTTGTTTGCTGGTCTTGAACAGTGGTCTGCAGCCTGGCAGGTGTCTCGCCCCGATGACACCGCATCCACCATCTCTTTCATCTCCAGATGACAAAGTCAGTTCATATAGGCTGCTGCATGGCTATCAAAACGCTGATATGACATGTAATGAAACATACAAATGTAACGAATCAGAGGTTTGCAGAAATGTACAATGCCAAAATGTTCGTCTAGCATCTAGGCTGTGAATCCTGCTGACTTTGATAATCCACTGACATTTCCTCAACATCATCGGGTCAGATTTTCATTTTGTCCAGTATTTTGGTTTATAACCAAATTCCTGCAAAACTAATGACATTCTCATCAGCCTCAGCTGTGCTTTGTGTTTAATGCTAATCAGCAAATGTTAGCATGTTACCACACTAAACAGAGAAGGTAAACATGGTAAACATTAAACACCAGCATGCTGTTATTGACATTGTGAGCATGTTAGCATGCTGATGTTACCATTTAGCTTGGAGCACTAATGTGTAAACATAGTCAATGAGCAGCTGACTTCATACTTTACACACACTCAGTTATTTGCAATAGCATACAAATCAACATCCATCCACTATTAACATTCCAGCTGTTCTGTAGGAAATAATTCATTCTTGGTAAACAACCTTGAAACCTTTCAGGTTGTCAGGAAAGCACGTACCACTTCATCACCCCCTCAGATGTGGGATGATGTCACTGCCTCTGGTATATAGGCACCCCTTACTGTCGCTCCAGAGAGAGCAGCAGGTGATATCTCTGAAAATGATGGCTTGAATGGTATGAACCAATGGGGCGACCAGTGATTAAAGGCCTGCAGGTGTATTATCATTGACAGACACCTGCACAGACAGTTGGTGATGAACGAGGGTGTGATGACGACACCCAAGTTTATGGCAGAAATCACTGTGTATTTGTGTGTGTGCGTGTGTGTGTGTGTGTGTGTGTATATATATTGTAGTGATAAGCACCTCTAGTGGTCTTTCACTAATTTAAATTGGAATATTTCAAGGAGTGAAGGTATGGATAAAAAGCAGCACTGCAGCCGTCTAAAAACACAATCCAATTTTTTATGCTACAGGTTAAGGCTGGCACTTTTCTATATTTTTGCTATTGTCATCAAATGCCATGAAAAGACCCAAACCAGCAATGTGTTTATGAATATATGCCAACAACCGCAACCTGTGGTTCCAAGCTCATTCATTCCCACTTAGGACGAAGGTCTTTAAAACACAAGGCCTCCAAATTAAAAGACAAAATATGTTTTTTGCGCTTGCTGTAAGGGAATCTGTGTTGTAAGGGCTTGCTAGGTCTTGGTACCCAACCTTGGAGTGTGGGGATGATGATGACATCCCCACTTTGACCTGTTGTCCTAGCTCCCTCTTGTCATGGTATGTTTGTTGTACCTTATCAATCTCTAGTTGTGATAGAAGTTGCTGCTTGTTGATGTTGAAACACTGGGCTAAGAGTTGTTTCTTTGTCAGATGTCAGATGTCAGAAGTCAGATGTCAGAGGATGGTGGGTTTTGAAGCATCGATATATCCCACAACCTTTGAATGTAGCCCCTTTTGCTGGGGTTACTTATAGAGTAGCATTCCAAGAGGTCCATATTCTCTGCTGTAGTCCATCTATGTCTTGTTCCAGTAGTCCATTTCTCATCAGATCTCCCTGGTTCAACACCTGACTGGGACCTTGTTGACCCGAGCTGGGATGACTCTTGTGTTTGCGCTCTCCCGAGGTAGGCTAGCAGCATTAAGAACCTTGCCTAAGGGTGCACACTGGATATGTGTCACTCCACCCTGACCAGGAATCGAACCCCCAACCTTCTGCGCCAGATATATAATACATATGTCAGATATATAATATATACATAAAACTATAGAAAAGACACAGAGAACACGCAAACTCCACACAGAAGAGCCCCAGCTGGCTGATGGATTCAAACCCGGAACCCTCCTACGGTGTACCAACAGTGGACACAGTGGTGTTTTGAGCTAAACACTATAATGCTCAAAGTAACAATGCTAACATGCTGACGTTTAGCAGGTAGAAAGTTTAGCATGTTCCCTATCTTAGACTGAATCCACACTAATAAATTTTGGTTTTAAAATGTATTGCTACGTTTATGCATTCTGTGTTCTGGAACCCCTAAAATGGTAAACTTTGAAAACACTGCTTACTGCGTTTTAGTTGCAAAACTCAGGGCAATTCAGAGTTGCGTTTTAGTAGACATTATAGCTTGACCTCACTTACACATATTTTCTGATTTAATCCTTGCTGTGTGAGTACTCCTCTGCCTATGCTTTGATGATCTCCAGCGATGGATAATGCTTCTGGTACCGCTCTGATTTGTCACCGTATTTGCTTTGTTTCAACTCCCAATCTGTTTTCCGTTGCCTTAACTACCTTATACTCATGTGTTACTTTCAGTAACAATTTCACCTCGTCATTGGTCCAAGCTCTCTTCTTACTTTTCGCCAACTGCGTAGTACATTCTGTCCCTAAGCAACCAACAACAGTGTAGACAATCTGCTTCCTGTTTACACCGTCACAATCATGCCCACTGTATTTCTGATATGGTGCTAAAATACTGTTTATGGAGATTGTTTTCCCTTTAAGAATAAGAATAACTTTATTCATCCCCAAGGGGAATTCAATAAAAGTGCATTTTCAAATTCAAACATATGTTAGCATTATAGCAAGTGAAAATTGAACTTCAGTGAAAACAGAAGTGTATTTTGAAAAACAGACAATGCATGTAACAGGTTGAAGTTGACACGGCATTGCAGAATGTCAGTAACCAATGCACCTCGGGAACCTTGCAGGTCATATCTCGACTCGGAAAGTCCATGACCAAACATCGATATGTGACGAGGTCAGAGTGAGAATGTGTTGGAAAAATAAGGTATCACTAGAGTGATTACAAGTCATCCTGGGGAGAACATGAATATCTGTAGAAAGTATTGATAGTTCTAGGTCTCAGAGAGCCCAGACTTAAATGTCATGTTTGATTCTGTCAATCTGTAGAGTGACAGAGGAGTTCAATACAAGCACCATCATCAATCAACCCGTCAGTTTTGTAGTAGCCCATAAAAAACATGAACTGACAGACCGACATTGCAATCTTTGGAGCCATGGTACACTGGTATGACTTTAAAAAAAAGAGGATTTGTAAATTATTCTGCAGTTAAACCCACCGATAAATGAATAGGTATTCAACTAATTGCACAAATACACTTGCCAGGAAAAATACTACAGTAAATACTATTGCCATACAAAATTCTAAGCTAAATAAGACTGATTAAGAATGACTTTTCTGAAATGTACATGCAGTATATCATTAAAACAACTGAAATTACTTAAGAATACATGAGTTTTGATGATTTTAGAGGCACAGCACTTCAAATATTGAATGTCTGTATCTGCTTTAAGCCCCCACAGAGTGAGTGACAAAGTATTGATAGTTTTGCCTCTCAGAAAGGCCACATTCAAATGTCACCTTTGATTTTTCTCAATCTGTAGAGTAATAGAGGAGTTTAATCAAGCCGTCATCAACACAAATGAAATCAAACATAGGAACCTCTACTGACAATTTATAGAAGAGCTATTGTCAATATGGTGTAAATAATAATGCATAGAAAATAACCGCCACTATAGACCTTGTTGTCTTAGCTTATTTATTTCATGGAGTGAATGTGTCATCAGGCTCGTTCATTAATCTCATCACTGAGCACAGAGGGGATACATAGAAAGCTGCCTCAGACAGTGACAGATTTTCAAGCATATGAGCAAAAAATAGAATATAATGTACATACATTAAATAAAAAATAAATACAAAAACAAATACCTTGAAAAGAGCAAACCCAAGAATTATTGATTGATCTAATGACAAACTTGGGAATACATGTTAGATGTTAAAAACAACATCTCTTCCGAAAGTTCTGTTGTTTTGTTCATAGTGACAGTGGTTGTGCTAAGGGGGGCCAGGGGGGCCACCAATATATATTTGTTGGCAGCGTTGGGCAACTTACTCTCAAAATGTAATTAATTACATATTACTAGTTACCTTCATTTGAAAGCAATAAGTTACATTACATATTACTCTCTGTGTAGAATGATACATTACTTATTGTAATACTCTGGCATTACTTTGAGTAAAAATGAGCTCAGAAGAATTAAAGTTGATTTTAAATAGATGAGGGTCATGTTGTTTCACAGCAGGTAATCAAAGCACAGAAGCTCTAGTTTATTACAGTTCATTTCAAATGCACTGCTGCACAGGTCTGACCCATTCATGCATTCACATACAGTAGTTACCACTTTGTATTAAAATCCCCTGCTTATAACAATGATAGCATGACAATATAGAACCATTAAATAGCCCAGACCGTTAAAAATAAATGAATAGCCTTGGATACAGGGAGGGTCAGGCAGGATCAAGGTCCGATAATTCTGAGATATGGATTTATATTTGTGAGCCTGTGATATTAAACACAATAAACAAATGTTGAGGTTAGCACAACAAAAGGGATGCCTGTGATTAAGTCACAATGATGAGCGGAAATGAATCCATTGGAGCTGGAAGACTCACCTGCTGGTTCTTGGTGTGTCGTCAGTTACAGCAGCACCAGAGAGAGAGTTACAGTATACATAAGAACAGGACTGTGTGCCGCCGTTGCTCTGCAGTTGTTGGGGATGTGAATGGAAACACATCCAACATATGCTAACATCACCCAGATGTGCCAATCATTGGGACAAGGAAAAAACAAACTGGAGGCCAGCTCCTTATCCCTGCTGAACACTGAACATGATAACTAATAGTATGGCATTACATGTGCCAATTACCTGCACCCTTCTATAATGTAGTCAGTAATGACATGAAAAGACACAATAACCTTTGGATGATATTTTTTTGGGTGGCGCAGACGCAAAGCTGTGTGGATCAGTGTGGTTAAATGACAATGAAAACAAACCCTTTATTTGGGTGGTAACACATTCTGTGACATTGTAAATGTGATAATATTTCCTGAAATCTTGTTGGTAATGAGTTGTATAACTGTTATTGTTAAAACGTAATATATATTACTGTAATTGTAACGCGTTACCCCCAACACTGTTTGTTGGCCCCCCCTTACCAGCAGCTTTCATCTCTGAGGCGATCTCCATCCAGCCAGCTGCCAACTTATTTAGGTTTTTGTGGTGAAATAAGCAGGTATCATGTGGTTAATTCCTGATTCCTCACCTCCTGAATCAGCCTTTCCTCCTCCTTTGCAGTGCTTCCAACACAAGCGACAGAAGAAAAATACAAACGGGGCAAAAGGTCAGCTCAAACAGCATGAAGCATCAAGCTGTGTGGCGCCGTGGTGCTGGCGGGCAGTTAGGACAGTCCAATAATAACAGTGCAATCAAACTGATTTAGCTGCTGACACTTGTTGCAGTAAGGACATGGTGTAACTCTCTATTGACATTACAAGCCTATATACTTCAAAGTCATAATAGAATTCCTAAAATTCAGTTATGGCTTTTGGTTTTGGTGTGCCACCCCAAGATTTTCAGTTGCTCCATCTGGCCACCCCTATGAAAAATTTCTAGTGCCGCCACTGTGTGTTGAAACCATTTTAGACAGATGTATACACATCTTACACTTGCAGCTGTGTAACCCATTTCCTGTAAAATGCTTTAATCCACAAGGACCATATCGCATTCAACTTCCTCATCATCAGCTGAGGCTATACACACACACACACACACACACACACACACCACACACACACACACACATACACACACACACACACACACACACACACCAGCACACAGGTCAGTCCTAATGAGGAGTTATGACACAAACAGTGACGCACAAAGTGACGAAACAGGGCACCGGACAGCATGTGGGAGATAAGAGCCTGGGGTATATTTTAAAGACATTCGTCACAGATAGCAACTACATTTGGATGAGTGACACTTGAGGAGAGGAGAAACTGACCTATGAGGAGAAACCGTCCTGAGTGCCATGTTTTAGATACACATTCCTAATAATTTCTTTCGATCTAAAGTCTGGGTAAAGCAAAAATAAACGTGTGTTTGTGTTTGTCACACCACAAAAAAATGTGCTATTAACCACCCAGCCAAATTTAAATGATTAAAAAAAATCATCAAGTATTTAAAATGGGATATGACAGTAAAATTGGAGAGTGTCAGCTGACGGAGCTGAGCTTGAGAAAAAGCTCTCTGAAGCAATGGATTCTATCAGCTAACCCCTCAGCACAGCATACACACCGTGAGATGAAGAATGTGTGAGCAGTGGCCGACTCTCATGAGCAGCTAACCCAGTATCACAGTCAGGGGCCATGTCCACCAAAGCCTTTTTTTCTGGGGCCATTGTATTTTTTTTATTATTTTTTGCTGCGTATTTAAGCTGTGCTACAAACGTCGGCAGTCTGACAAGGCACGGGGTGGGATTCCTGCACTAAGCACTGACGTTTTCTTTTTTCTGAGCGCCAAAGAGTTGAAAAATGTTCAACTTCAGGTAAAAACACTGCTCTCGTCACTGTCACTTCAGCCGTTCAGTCACAGTGGAGGAGGGACAAACACTGCAAAGACATATGACCGAACTGCGATATTTGATGAGTTGGGATGAGAAGTTGTTGGTTTTCAGCTGGGAAAAAAATGCATTGGTGGACATGGGGCCCAACATACACACTCAGAACTGAAGAAAGACTGTCAGTAGCAGCTAACAGCAGCTAATATCAGCACAAATATAACATGCTAATCTTATTTGCACTAACCTATGATTTTTTTTTTACATTGTATAAATTAGCCTAGCAGCTAGCAGAGATTTCCTCTACCCATATGAAGCCAGGGACATCAGCAACATTTAACAAAGGTAATGTTACAAAATTTGGCTCCATTACAACTCACAAGGTTCACCAACAAAACAACTGTCTTATACTAAACACGTTTTCCATGCAAATACATATAGGGCGACCATATTTTGATTTCCAAAAAAGAGGACACTTGGCCCGGCCACGAGATAGCCTACTTAAATGATACTCGCAGTTTACTCAAAGATGCCTTATAATTTTAATATATTTAAAGTTTATATGTATGGATAGAAAATTCAGTTATATTACAAAATAATATCTCTCAAAGACAGAAATTCAGATAGGCCCCTACAGATAGGGGACACATACACACACTAGAATGTGGCTACCCGATCCGTGCCTAAGGGGTCCTGACGGTAAGTCTACCCGACAGGTCGGGCCGGGCTCGGTAAAAAATGTATAAATTGTATTCGGCTCGGGTCGGATTCGGTCAGCTTTCAGTGAAAATGTAGTGTAAAAATAAATAAAATCCTATTGTCTGTCCTGTTTATTGCTTGGGCACTGTTATTTACGTGACAACACCTGAACATAACACACACAGACACACATTGGCTGTTTGTTTCTACCTCTCCCCTCACTGGAAGCCTCGGACCTTTCGCCGCCAGCCTCCGCCTTGATTAAACGCTGAAATTTAAATAAAAGAGAGAGACAGGTTTTTCCTATTTTATCTTATTTTGTTATATTTCTCCCTCTCCTCTCGCTGGAAGCCTCAGACCTCCCGCCTCCCGCTCCCGTCTCAAACACGGAGGTCTCCCTCTCAGTGGAGCACCCACGGTGCACGCCCGGCCTGTTAAATAGCCTGTAACCATAACAACTATGTGACACAAACTCAGTGTTTTTGTAATTAAATAATGTCAGGCTCGGTTCGGTTTCGGACATAACAAAACAGAATGACTGACGGACAGAAATATGCGGCCCGTGCCACACTCACACAACATGCTAGTGTTATTAGCACAAGTCTATGGCATTCTACATTGTAAATTAGCCTAGCAACTAGTGGAGATTAAATCACACACAAGACTTAAAATGCTATTTTGTGGCGGCTTTATTGCCTTCACAATGTATTGTTTCTTATCTGTGAAATAAAATTAAATGACAGCTTGGTTTCCACTGAGGGAAATGTTTCTTAGCTTACAAACACAGACAGGAGGTCATCACTGTGGTGTGCAGTTACATTTCTGGGGAGGTGCTTGTCAGGCTACAACATCCATTTGACGCAGAAGTATACATCCTGCTTTATCTATGTTGTGGTAGGGGAGGGGTCGTGTTAAGGACGGCTCCAGTGCGTCATCATGCTATGATTTTAGGCCCACCCAAAAGTCCTGGAAACAAAATGGTTATAACAGTGTAACAGTCTAACTCTTAAATACTTCAAAGTCTTTTGACAAGTTTTCAGCAAGTTGTACCTAACTGTTGATATGTTTAGACAGAAATCTTTTATTTTACTTTGCCTGAACTTAAATCAGTCTTTTCCCTCCCCCGAATTTCTCCAATTGTTATTTCCATCCTCCCTCTAAAAAAATCCATCCATCTTCTCCCTGAGGTGTACAAATAACTGAATCTCATCTATTTGTTAATTATCACATTGTGTTTTTTCAAGCAGTCTTCCACCCACTGCTCTTTCTGGCCATCAGAGTTTCTGGTCTCCTTGTAATTCCAGAGTAATGGAGACATATAATAATTAACAGACCAATTATTAAATGTAGTTTCTGCTGCAGCCATAAAAATAAAGCCCGATATTCTGTTTATGTCAAATACAATTTGTTCCTATAGTTTGTTTTGATCTAGATCGAAACTGAAGAAACTTAAGAGTTGCGTGTGCACTTCAGGTGCAAACATTTTTGTCTTAAGCATTTCTTGATTGCCAGTAATTTCCCCCTCACACTAACAGGACCTCATGGTTATACTGATACAGATGACTATCAGAGATGCTCACGACACATGAGTCAAACTTAACGATCGGTGGGGAAAGTCTCCTCTGCTGAAAGCCAGTTCCTGGACATGACTTGTAGTCACAGGAAATGAAGGGACAGTTATTCTGAAGAGTGTATGTGAAAGTGGAGGGTGAGAAAATAAACATCCACATTCAAAATAATCAAATGGCACTTATGATTGATTGCAACCTTTTAAAAATGGAACAAAAAACATAATTACTGCGTGGCATCTTCCCAAGGGAGATAGGGTGATTATCGTGCTCCATTACAGCCAATCACAGACAAATTGCATTGTAACGGTGATGGTTTGTGCGAGCACCATCTGCGTGCATAAAAGCGCCACACTTTTCCACTGTATTTGGTTTCAGTAATTTTCCTCTACGTCACAGCTGAGAATGTCATCCCAAATTAACTGTCTGCTTGGGTATTTTTGGAAAAGAAACGCACAGAGGAAAACCCTCAGAAAAAGCAGCTTGAATCTACACTTTTGTCCTCCCCAAGGTGACAATATCAGCATTTCTCCTTGAGGGGAAGTTGCGTCCGTGTGATTGGCTGATGCTGTTGGACCCAGGTGGTCTGTTCGTACTGGGATTGCCACGTGTCACTGAGACATGGTTTCCCAAAAGCACAGTCCTCTCTCGCCTTGTGAGATGTCAAGTGAGTAAAAGCTGAATGACAGCCCACTCATTCTCACGCACTCACTTCTCACGCTCACTTAAGTATTTCCATATTATGCTGCTTTATACATCTGCTCCACCACATTTTAGAGGGTAGTGCTGTAGTTTTCACTCTGTTGCATTTATTTGACAGCTATAGCTACCTTTAGGTTAAGGTTTTACATACGTAAAAGTAAAAAAACAATTGACTTTAAAAATTACTTTACAATTTTTTATTTTTGGCTTTACAAAAGGAAAAAAAAAAAAGATTTTATGAGTTGTTAGCAGTTCCACCAAAGAGAAATGTCCCGTCTAAACCTCTCAGATGGTTTGACGTCCTAAGGTAATATTGTCCAAAATCCAGGGGCAAAATTTATAAAGGTGACACAGAGGACATGTCCCCAGCACTTTTTCAAACCCCTCTACTTTTTACAGTCACTGGCCACTTTATTAGGTACACCTTGCTAGTGCCGTTTGGACCTCCTTTTGCCTTCAGAACTGCCTTAATTCTTCGTGTCATAGATTCAACAAGGTGCTGGAAACATTCCTCAGAGATTTTGGTCCATATTGACATGATAGCATCACACAATTGCTGCAGATTTGTCGAATGCACATCGATGATGAGAATCTCCTGTTCCACCATATCCCAAAGGTGCTCTATTGGACTGAGATCTGGTGACTGTGGAGGCCACTGGAGTACAGTGAACTCATTGTCATGTTCAGAAACCAATTTGAGATGATTCGAGCTTTGTGACATGGTGCGTTATCCTGCTGGAAGTAGCCATCAGAAGATGGGTACACTGTGGTCATAAAGGGATGGACACGGTCAGCAACAATACTCAGGTAGGCTGTGACGTTTAAACGAAAATATTGGCATGCAACCTCGTTCTGTGGATGATAGATGACATTCAGACTTCCAACTGTGTTGGTGATGAGGAAGTACAATGAGAGGTGGACAGAGCAGTGAGTGACAACAGCCTCGCCCACATTTAAGAGTACTATCTGCAGTGGAAACACTAAACGGACCTAGGGTCTAAGTACCATGTCTGAAGGTTTACTTTTGGTTCTAAAGGTTCTATAGTTAGTGTTTGGTGAAAAAGGGGCTTCAGACACCAAGAGCTTGAGGAACTCCACAGAAAAAAAACATGATTTGATTTGGTATCAAAAACTTTTGTCATTTGGAGATTTCTGTAAGAATTGTTTTTTCAGTGATTGGATAGTGAGCACTTCTGTTCTGGAAGTTTCTGACAGTTATATTGGGGTGGCCATAGCCACTTTGGGCTCTAAGTTCTATGTACATTTGTGCTGGCTTTAAAAAGGCACCACAGCCTCTGAAAGGCAGTAACGCAGATTGTCAGCAGTCCTATGGGTCTCTCAGGGTTTTTAACAATCAAAGAATGTGATATATATTCATATATCAGTCAAAAACTTTTCTGCTCTGTCTTTTCTGAGTTCTTTTAATTTTGATACCTCAAAGTACATTTTGCTAATAATACTTCTGTACTTAAGCAGGATTTTGAATGCAGTACTTTTACAATGTTGTATTCATACTTAAGCAAAGGATCTGATTTCTTCCACCACTTCACATGCACACATGCCCAAGCATACAAACATTACATATTGCCATAGTGTGTTAAAACAGCATGTGCATCCAGTGAATAATAAGTGTTCCAGTTTCCAGATGAAATAGTGCTGTTTATTCACTGTATCTTCATTTAGCTTTTACATGATGTAGAAGTGATTTTTTTTTTTACCATGTAAAGGCTTATATTGTTAAAAAAACAGATCAGTGGTCAGAATTTTAAATTGTTGAAAACAAACAAACAAACAAACATTGTAAATATCAGGAAAGAAAAAAAAATCTAGCTTGAGAAGCATAAAGTATTGGGCTAAATGTTACAGACATTGTACAGTAAATATCTTATCACTGTGATCCTGTGCGTTTTTCCATGACTCTAGCTTTGCACCAACATGAAGGAAAGTGTTCCACCCTGGGGAGCACAGACTGACAGCAAGAGGGTCAGGGGACAAAAATGTTTCCTACTTAATGCACCATCAGGCTGTGACAACGCCTACAAAGACATTTATGAGATATTCAACTTTTGACATTTATATTAGAGCAGGGACTCTCTCAGCAAACAAAATAAATGACCATGAAGGATTTTTTGATGACAAAGGTGTCTTTTTAAAGGTTAATGCCACTCAGTTAATTGTCAGTAATGACCTGAACGTACTGTGCCCTCTATCACCATATAGACAAACTAGGGGAGAAGAGCTCTTACTTTCATGATCCCAAATGTGGAATAAAACACAGCTTCAAATATGATAAAAATAGATGACAATGACAACACAGTGGGATTTTTTCTTTTTTGTATTTTTTGTCACAAACATCACTCTAATATAAAAACAACTATAATTTGATGCTCGATGTGAGATCACAAAGTCATTGTTTAACAGCTCCAGGCTGAACGTTGGTCTTTTTATTTTATTTTTTTTTTTACCTTTTTTTCTTTTTAATCTGTGACAATATGACTGAGTGCTTACATACATAAATATTACATTCCCAATCCTATACAATGGGAAGTGCTAAAATTTTATCTATATTCAACTGATGGGACATTTGATAACATTTTCAAACGATTTAAGATTTACAGCCGGTTTTCTACAGACATCTACTTGGCTTTCTTCTTCTGCTCTTGGAAGAAGTCATTGCAGGCAACAGTCAGGGCGGCCACCAACACAACAAACTCATTGAAATCCACCTCGTTGTCTTTGTTAGAGTCCAAGTCATTCATGATTTTCTCCACCAGCATTGGATCCTTCTGAGACTGAAAAATGGAAAATAAAAACAGAATATTAGACCAACAAACAAGATGTTCTATAGCTTTTAGTCTTTTCATGGTTCTCCTGTATGTCTCTGACGTGTAAGCCGAGAGCGCTGACACTTCCCTCTTCAAGCAATTAAAAATACCTTTAAACACATAGATGTAGCTTATGATATTGGAATTATCAGTCTGTCCACATTGGATGAATAACAGCCCTGGAGTTATTTGATTGTTAATGGAGCTTCATATTGACTCAAGGCAAAAGCTGCCGTCCGTGTCCAGTGGAGAGCAGAGTGATGTTGCTGCTCAATGAGCCATGAGCTGCAGCTGATCACACCCAACATTTATTGCTTTTGCTCATTTCCTCCAGGATCCAGAAAGAAGACACGGCTTTCCTTTTACACCCCCTAACCTCTGAGGCACCACTGATCTTTACGTTGCACAACTTATTAAAGTCAACTAGTTTAAGCAAAGGTTGAAATTAAAATCCACTCCACACTGAGGGCAAAAACTCAGATGGGATTTAGGTTACTAGAAACATTTCCCCTCAATGCTGCTGCATTATTTTAATGTGGGTTTAATTTTATATTGGTCCAAAAGACTCAGAGCTACATTTGAACTTAGCTCATTGGGGCTGGGCAATTTGGAGAAAATCACATATGATATTTTTGACCAGATATATTATATTATATATATATATATTGATATTGCAACAATATTGTGGGGTTGACTATTGCTGCTTTAACAAAATACTTATACAATGAGATTTGTGATAAAATGTTGATAACCATCAGTAACGTAGATATAATTACTAAGTGGTAAATAATACAACAGCTAGAACAGTTGGTAACGGCCAATATACATGAGGCACTGATGCAAAGCGTCATGTTGGCGGAGAGGAGCAGCACTTTTTACCTGCTTAGCAGACTCAATCTTTGTGGCGTAGGGTTAGTGCCAGCTTCACTGTGTGTGTATTGAGTTTTACTAAGTGATAATGCAAATGGTTATGCAGGGTTTGAAGGTGTAACTGGTACTGAATGAATAAATGGGATCATTTTATCAACAGGATGCACTAATTTAATTGATTTATTTTAATGTGAAAAGTAAAATCATCCACAAGGTTGCTCTGCTGCTTCATACTGCCTCTGGTACAATGAGGTAATTATTTAAATCATTTTTAAACAGATTATATCTGTCTAAAAATGATCAACGTACAGTCACAAATTTGTGGGACAGAGTTGTCTCGCCTTTAAGCCGGCATCGGAGGTTGTACCTCCGAAACAACCGTTGCATAAGAGGCTCAGCTGGCAGGACCAGATCATACGCGACAACGGTGTGATAATTTGACAACATGTTACGTGTGCAACCCACTGCAGGAGATTTAGAAAGTAGCTGAATGTAGTTAGTGGCTAATTAAAAGAGGAAGAACAACAGCTGAAAATGTCCACAAATTGGGAAAACAATGAGGTCTTTACCCTCTGAGCAGAGGACAAAATCAACCACCATATAACAGGGACAGTGAATGATTGTTATTACCATGTTATTTTATTGTTATTGTTTAAAAGTGCTGCTATTATATGTCACACTGTTGTGTTACATGTTATGCCCATCACACTCCTTTTGCCTCTGCAATGCCAGCATGCTGTCTAAAATAACACATGGGGGTGGCATCATGCCGCTGTCATTTGGTCCTGTGTAAAAATGCAAAGGCGACATAAAGAGGGGACTTTGTTGTGGCCCTATAGCACAATATCAGTACAAATGGACGCACTTTGCTGTGGCAGATGAGTTCCGCCACAACCTTGTCCCATGTATTTTGGCCGTAAGTTCAGAAAATGACATCGCTTCACTGTAATACAGTCTTTCAAACCAAGAAAACGCCATGATTTGAAGATATCCAAAATCTAAGACGATATCTAGTCTCATATGATCACAGTCAATATATTTTCCAGCACTGTAGCTCGTGTGAAAAAAAATCCTGCATTTTTTATCAGTAAACAAATTCCTATGAGGAATTAAAAATTAATTATTAAAAATATTTTTTAAATTAGCGTTTACAAAGTCTGCCACAATACAATTTTAGTCTAATTGAAGTTAGGGGCTGCAATCAATATAAGACAGTTATCGGGTATTGTCTGATAGCTGATATCTGTCTCGTACCACTTTTCCACCAAAATTAGCATATCTCTTCAGGCTTGTACAGTATAACATGGAAAAACCTGTTAAAAATAGGCCATAGACCCCCTTTCCATTGCCAGTAGAGCAGAGCTGTGTACACGGCTCTGCAGCAGATGAGTAAAATAGAAAATAGGTGAGTAGAACAGTAGAAAGCTGCATGGAGGCCAGTGAAAACTTTACGACGGTTACCTCTCTTTATATGTCTCTTATTATATTCAGTCTCTCTTTCAAACTTGGTGCAGACAAATTTGGATTGATGACATCTCGCCGGTTAAGGGGCCAAAATTAACGTGTTCATGTGTGCTCTGTTTCCATCAATGCTGATTGGAGCTAGAACCAATAAATACTCATGTCTACTGCAGAGTCAGTGGGAAAGGGGCTACATTCAAATTCATTTTGCCATTTTCTACTTGGCACTAGGTCGCCATAACTGTGTAAATGTTTAGGAAGTAGGTGTGCTTGGACAGAAATGGTGCCACAAACCTGCTGGAAAATTTAAAAAAAGATCTATCTTTTTTTTTTTAGGATTTTTTTTGGCTTTCTTGCCTTTATTCGATAGAACGGTGGCAGCTAGATATTTAACATCAACTTTTAATGGTTTTCGTTAAAAGCAATGATTAAAAAATATAGAAAAATTATAAATAACAGAGTCCCAGACATGGCTGTCCTATCCTGCTGTGTGGAGTTTCAGTCTTTTTCATCTTTTTAATATTACCCTCTAACTTCTAAACTGAACACTATATATACAGTCATCTATAAAGCCTCGGTGTGGAAGTGTCTGTATTCTGTCAGAGGAAACTGAGGGTGAATGTTTGGATGGGGCTGCGTCTATACTCAGAGGTGACTACAGCCCGGGGGGATGTGATGACATCATGGGAGTGTCTATATTTGGAGGCGATATGGGCCACTGATGATGATGTGTGAGCACCTGAGGCTTCCCATCCGGATGAGGGAGGACAAGAAGTGAAAGGAAAGAAAGATTTCTGAAGGCATCAGAGGTTTGACTCTCAGGCCCCGGCCCATTTTGTTAACGTGTTGGTCTCTATCATTTGAAATCACAGGCTCGTACTCGCACTGCTATCACACTGACTCAGGGGCAGAGGCTTATCTGAAATGACCTCATCTATCTCCGTCTTCACATCCTTTATTTCACACAATGCTGTGAGTTGATGTGATGTGAGAGCCACCAGCAGTTACTCTCTGACAGCAAGAGAGCAATCAATGCGAAAACCATTTTCTTGGGTCAGGGTCAGAATGCTCTTCTTTAAACCATCTGAAAACATGCCTGTCTAATTTTACTTTTAGTGAGTCAGGCAACAGTAAATGGTAAAAAAATTCTCAGTTTGTGAATTCCTCTAATTACTATTGGTCATTATAGATCCATTGAGGTAATGGGGGAGATGTAAAGGTCACACTTTGGTGCACCAACATGTTCCCAATCAGGGCGGTTCTAGGGTGAGTGGAGATCCGCGGCTTTGTCCTGAATGAGTCAGGTATCTACGTATCTGTTAATAATGCATATATGAATAACCATTTATTATTATTAGCTCTCGCTTACTTTAACAATCATTACAATAATTTAAACAAAGTTATATTTTTTAAAACGTATAAGAAACTCGTCCAAGTTGGATATTCTGACTGAACTGTCATTTTATTCCACTTTAGTGAGATACTTCAGGCTGCGTTTCTTATGGAAAAATAAATTCAACAGGAAAAATCAACATAATCTAAAAAGGATTTTAAAAAGTAAAAAAGTCATAATTTCATGGCAAACATAACAAAATGCTTCACCTTTCTTTAAACAAATATTACAGCCACTCTGTATTTGATGGCCTGACTGTCAGGACATAAAGCCCTAAAGTCCACAGGAAAGTCTTCCTGAAGACAGTGGCAGATCTTTCAATTGGTGATGTCAGCAGCCAGCTAGGGTGCCATACAGAGGGCTAACCCTAACCTTTATCCTAACCTAAGGGTGCAGAATGTGCAAGGTCTGGCACTGTCTGCGGGTGCTCCACTGGCAGGGGCTGAGCTAAAAGACTACAGCAGGGAGGAAGGAGGGACCCTGTTTTCTGCTCCTTCTGCTTGTTGCTCTGACAATTTTCTTTAAAACACATTGGTTCCTGCTGAGGAACCAATCTGAAAATTCTGCTTCATGATGTAAAATTTTCTATTTGGATAGTCAACAAACTAAACCAACAGCAGTGCAATTTTAACGTTGAAATATGTACTTTACCGTGAGGAAGTCAGTGAGCTCACTGTTGAGGAGTTCTTTTAACTCGCCCTTGTTGAGCTTGTATTTGTCTCCGTCGTTTCCAGAGTAGTTGTAGAAAACTGTTATCAGCGCATCCATTGCACCCTCGAGCTGGCTTGGCATTCTGCTGGAAGGATGAGAGCTCTTGCAGCTTCCTGACAATGGAAATGTTTCATGATTTACATACTCAATGAATTAAAACTAAGAGTAAGAAAAAGAATCTTGTCGCTGGGTGAAGTGTTCTTACCTGGTTAGAGTTAGAATCCCAAATGTGATGAGAGAAGCTGCAACACAGCTTGTTTATTAGGAAATGAGGGGACGCTAAGTGAGCCTTCCTCTATTTTTGTGACGATAATTAATTCCACAGGTGAGATGCCCATGGTAACTGTCTTTCTTTCCAGGTTTTAATCAAGGCTCTTAAGTGGAAAACAAAACATGTACCTGTGTAACCCTGGAGCCCCCAGGGGAGTTCATCAGATCCTGGGCCATGCGTGGATCTTTACATGTGTCTGCATCATGCACCATCCCTGAAGTGACTCCAGCACTCTACAATACTTCACAAACGATGATGGGTTAAGACCTGTTACATTCATTTTT
Source organism: Epinephelus lanceolatus (assembly GCF_041903045.1). NCBI lineage: Eukaryota > Metazoa > Chordata > Actinopteri > Perciformes > Serranidae > Epinephelus > Epinephelus lanceolatus. The sequence continues at coordinate 7,015,778 of NC_135752.1, forward strand.
AAGGAAACAATCTAATAGTTTAATGTGTTCCTAACAATGCTAAAGGAACATTTGTTGGATTTATATCTGTCTTTTAATGAGTAATGCCCTGTGTTGCTATGGCCCTGATGTCTTCTTCAGCAAAAGTTAATGGGAATGAGCACAAGGGAAATATTATGTGAAATAAATGTCACATCACGGACGCTGTGCTTCCAGTTTTGTTGTGCTCAAAGACAGAACACGGGCAGCTATGGGAAAGGGGGTTAGCAGTCATTTACTATCTGGAAGGTCGGTGGTTCGATCCCTGAGCCCTAGTCTACATGTTGAAGTATCGTTGATAATGAATCCCTAACTGTTCCTGATGGCTTATCTAATGAGTAGGTGGCACCATGTATGGTAACCCCAGGCACCAGTGTATGAATGTGTGCACATGTCAACCTGCACACTTTTTCCAACCAACCAACTGACAGAGTGAGCTATAAAGCTGCTGGTCACAACTAATCTCACTATATAATGACGAAAACTCTGTCTGTGTGTGTGTCTGTTCCACATTTTTCTCCTCACTGACTTGGTCAATCCATGTGAAATTTGGCACAGTGGTAGAGGGTCATGGGAGGATGCGATTGAAGCAATATTACATCAATTGGCCAAAGGGAGGGCTATAGCAACTGACTGAAATTGCAAACTTTGAATGGGCATATCTCATGCCCCGTATGTCATAGAGACATGAAACTTTGCACAGAGATGCCTCTCCTCACAAGGAACAAATTTGCCTCAAAACCCCCTAACTTCCGGTTATATAGATTTTCCGCCATTTTGAATTTTTTGAAAAACACTTAAAATCGATCTCTTCCTAGGAAGTTTGACCGATCTGCGTGAAACTCGGTGAATATAATCTAGGGACCAATATCTAAAGTTCCCTCTTGGCAAAAGTTGGAAAACTTACTAAAACTGAGCTTCTATAATGCAATGAATATTGCGGAGGGCGTGGCTCATCACATAAAGGTGTATAACATCTCAAGGGTTTCACCGATCACCACGCAACTTTGTAGGCATATGACCACATATAATCTGAGGGGACCCCTCCATTATTGATCCCATCAAACAAAATGGGGGTGCTAGAGAGCTAATTTCTTATCTAGGCCTAACCGCCATATCGATTTTTAAACTTGGCAGATATGTAGAACAGGACGGCTCAAGGTGACTGGAGAAATTTAACTCTAATTGGCAACTGGGTGGCGCTATCCACCTTATTTTTCACGGAAACACGGAGGCAAAACAGAACGCAGCCAGCTTCCGTTTTTTTGTATGACACTTCCGGTCCAGCACTCTTACCACTGTGTAAATGGGAATAGCCTTGTTGTTTACCTTGCTGAATTTAGCTATATATATGTATATATCACATTTTTCACGTCACTGTATCACCGTTTAGACTAATCTGATGTTTGTAAAGTCTATAAACACAATGACTGAACAAACATTAGTATTTTCTCTGTGTGTAATTAATAACATGGTTATCGTAGATTAGCTGGGCTAACCATTAGCTGTTAGCCGTTAGCCGTGTCTGTAATAACTCACTAAACTCACAAAGTGGCCCGTGAAAAAAATATTTTTTCCAGTGAATGTCTTAGTTACGACATGATTGAGCTAATTGGAGTAGTTTCATGTCGTATCCGACAACGGGAGGCTTTTAACGGATGACGATCCTGATGTTAGCTTTGCTGCTAGTGTTAACGTTAGCTGTCCCTGTCAGCTGCAGCCACTGATGCTTTCTAGACATCGTGATTTCCCAAAACTGAATAAATACCACACATAGCAACACAAAACTGCTTTGCTAGCTCAATCATGTTGTAACGGCTGGATGGTTGATGCGTATATGCTGATTCAGGTACTATCAGAGTCGATCCGCGCATCACTATGGCTTAATGATCAACTCAGTCAATTAAAACAACCCGTCCTGTGTTAGGAGTGTATGTCGCTGACAGAGAGAAAGAAAGAAAAGGGAAAAAAAGATAGAAAAGCAGCGTATACCTCACATATTTATTTCTCACAGTTGCGCACACGTTTGGCTGGCATGCAGAAGCACCGTCTGTGTGTCGAGGGTGCGAGCTGCAGCTTCAGCTGCTCAGGTAGAGAGGCTGTGTAGCCCGGTGTGTTTTTTTCACTGATTCGGTTCTGCAGGTTCTCTGCTGGTACACTGGAGATGGGGATCAAGCAGTTTGTCGCACTCGGGATAGATGCTTTTTTGGTTCATAGTTTATGATTGACGTGCGATTTATTTGCGTTTAGAGGGAATAAATTTCTGTTATAACGGAAACGTGGGCACAGTTAACTAACTAACTAACTAACTGATTGACTAACATAAACAAAAGAAAATTGAAAAAAAATTAGCTTGCACCATTAGCTCCGGTAAGGGAAAGCATGAGGGAAAGCAGCTGACCGGAAGTCACACACAAAAAAATGGAAGTTGATCACTATTTACTTCCGTGTTTGAAAATAAGGTGGATAACAACAGAAAAATGCTTAAAAATGGCTAAAATGGGACCGATCGCTGTGGCTCCCCCTGTGGCCGAATGTTTGTTTTTTTTTCTAATTGTTGGTATGACTAAGTCATGGTATGGTATGCTGTACATAATCAGGGAAACTGTCAGTGTGTCATTCTGTCAGTCAGTCATTCTGTCTGTCCCACGTTTTTCTACTCACTGACGTGATCAATCTATGTGAAACTGCACATAGGCATTGAGGATTGGCATAGGTAGAAGGTGACAAAGCTACCAATGGGTATGGACTAGTAAAATAATATAATCAGGACAGGAATTTTTGAAATCTTATTGAGCCAAGTTACTAACATGTGAGAGGTGATTGCCAAGGAACTTTAGGATGGTAGCCTACATGTGAAGATTTTAAAGGACCAATAAGCAAAATTCATAATTTCTAGATTGAAGGAATTAAAAAATTGCTATGTGAAGAACTAGAGGTGTAATTTCATCTGGAGTTAGCCTCCGCTAGCTTCCCAGCTAACGTTAGCCCTGGCTCTCCGTTTGGATCCAACCGGAGCACCGAGCCCTGGTTTGTTATTCAGGTTAATGTGGGAAGAAGCAGCGGGTATATCGGGCAGCTGAGTGAAGTGGAGCCTGCGGAAGAAACACTGGGACCATCTGGATGTAATAGTCTGTGGAGATGCTGCAGCTGCACAGACGAGGCGAGTGGGGTGGGGTGTGGAGAGCAGAGGTAGAGGGAGGTGTGGCTCATGACACACTTTGTTTTGGTCTACAGGCAGTGCACAACAACAAACCTAGCGGTGAAACAATTTCGCTTTTTGCCCCTTTAACCCTATGGGCCCTAGGCGTTTTTGGGGTATTTTTACTGCCTTTACTTTTAAGCTCATATCACAGTCATTATAAAGGCTAGATATACATGCTATATCTTGTTTTTTTCAGGTCAATCAGGGCTAACCAGATTTGCCATCATTTCATGTCCTTCTATGTGCCTGTATTTTATATTAATTTTTATATCAATGAAAAAAACAAATCTGTGTGACTAAATTCTTACATTTCTACATGTATCTCACCATAGCAAGTTGGAAGAAGACATATTCTGCCATATATGAAGAGGGGAGACTCTCTGGAATCTGGCAATATAAGAACCATGATGCTGGGACATTCTGTCACTTCACAGCTGTCCAAAACATGTGGTTTGTGCCAGGCAGAAAATGATTGCCAGTATTTTTTCATTATTGCAAGAAATTCCATTGACTCATTCACAAGTCAAAAATGTGTTTTATCTGAAAGAAACATGCAATATTTACATCTAAGATAATAGAAAAATAGTCAACCAAGTGCAATGATGTCCTCCAAGATAATATTTGCCACTTTGTTTGCAGTAAACAAAGTTTGTTGTTGTTTTTCAGTTTCAGTTATATATTGAGGGGGCATTTTGGGCATTGGGGGGGCACATGTCCCCCTCAATGTATATGGTGACTACAGACCCTGTCAGCATGCATAATTAGGCTTCAGTTGTCTGGGTGCGCAAAGGTGAAGTGGCTGGTCTTGTCATACAAAGTTTGATGGAGTGTCAACTGGACAATATGGAGATATTTGCATCTTGAAAGCTGGACTACAAATGTGGATAGACAGGGAGAAACACACACAAGCCTAAGACGTGGTAAGATAAGATATTCCTCACTATATGAAGTGACTGATAACAAGATCTGTATAATGGATTGTAAAGAAATTCATCAGGTTTTTATTTTTAGACAATCAATCTGTATTTATAGCATGATGGGATGACAGTACAATGATGTGTGTGGTATCACTGGAAAGCTCTGCTCCTGCGCTTTCGTGTGATATGCGTGGCATTTCTGTACGAGCCTGCATTCGCGAGAAATCCATCCAACAGTAATGTGTGTGCAGAGCTGTATGAAAGCTCTGTTATTCATGATTTTAGTGTAACTTTATCATTTTTTTTCGCTATGAAAACATTGGACTACCGACAAGTGGTCTTGGTCTTGTCGGAAAGCTACAATTTTGCTGTTTCACGTGATATGCGTGGCTTCTCACTATGACACACAGTCGCAGAGAAAATCAATAGAGAAGAACAGGTGCGAATTTGGACGCACAATGCCTCATTCGGGCCCATAGGGTTAAGTTTAAACAGTTTCTGCGTCTTAAGATTCCTCAAATTTAATACAGAAGCTGTGGCATTTCCAGAAACAACTCATTTACTTCTCTCAACATCAGTCTGGTCGTAACTAGGGGTGCAGGGTAGCCCTCGGTGCCTTGATGTTTTTAAAAATGTGGCATAAGTGACCCTCTGGATGCCCCTATGATGGATAAAACAGATTACCCAGGGCCCTGATGGGAGGGGGCCCTCAAAAAGCCTGATTTTTTTTATTTCTAAATAGTACCTTAGCAAAAATAATATTTGTTGAATTAAACAGTTGAAAGGCTTAACTAGGTACAAACAAACATAGTGGAAGCTCTTTGAGGCCCCTCTCTCCTTTTAAAGGTGCAAAATGGTTTAATCCATCCAAGCATATTGGAGATTCATCTTTAAACACAGCTAGAGCTGAGTGAGTGACTTATTCTGCTGAAGCACCAATGTACACTGTCATGTCTTTAAATAAGGGGTCCATAAATAAGGGAAATCAGGGTTCAAGAAAAAAGAGAAATGAAGAAAGAAAGGAAGGGAGGAAAGGGAAAGAAATCAAACTGACATTCTAACAAAAAATCAAAAGGTGGCTGAGACAGAAGTGGATCAAGAGAGGAGAGGAAGGGGGGCATTAAGACTGCTTACGCATAAGGCTAGAATTTTTTGCTACGCCCCTGCCCACATGCTAGAAATCTTTCTGCATGCTGTTGCCCTTTTGTCTACAGGTGTGAAAGCACCCTAAATTTACTGATGAGTGTGTTTCTGATTTGTTAACATGTTTCTATCCCATGCAACATCTGCCTTCACTTCATATCAGCAAAGATAATCAAACTTGTTTTTTCTTTTTCTCACCTTGCAACTCAAAATCTCCACGTTCTCATTGCAGGCTTTATTTTTAGCAACAGTAGCTTTTACCCTTCATCATTTTGTGTCCGATGGTCGCTCACACACATGATTGTCTCTCCTCTGTCACTGTGTCATAACTGACAGAGGAGAATAACACTCCATTCAGCCCTCCGCCCCCAAAGACAACACCTGAGGGAGGTCAGCTGTCAGGTGTGCCTGCAACTTTCTCTTCCACTTGCAACCACTGGCCACAGAGAAAATAAGTTTCCATTTATTAAAGGTGATGAAACAGTTTCCCCTCACAGCTGCTTATAGTAAATGTTGTGCAGGAAAGTGACCGCTAAAAGCCTTAACACAAACTGACATCACATCAAACACTTGGAAGGTTTCAAATAATTTTAATACAACATAATCCACCACAGGCACACTTATTTTAGAGCATTTAATTTAATTCCAGTGTGTATCATAAACATTAGCAAAAAATGTATAATTTACCAGAGAGGAAATCAATTATAATATTTAAAGAATTGTGTCTTATCAAATGTTAAATAATAAATTAGTTAGATTTATTTTTTTCCGTTTAAATATATAATCACAGATCAGTCTCTGGTTCAAACAAGAGACTATTACTGGAAGTTTTCATTACATTTATGTCAGTTATACATGTCGACTCTCTAACAGTATACAAAAAAACACACACTTCACTCCTCATAATAATTTCTTAGGGATAAATTGAAATATTCTGAGACAAAACTGAGAGGAGACACCTGTTTTCCATGAGGTTACGTTTGTCTTTCAGCAGGGCTTTTAAAAGGGGATAAAAAGCTCGCCTCCTATCTTCATGACAGATGATTCATCATTTTATGTCCCCTCGTGTTCCCTCAGGTCCTCTGCAGTATCTCCAAGGTCACTGTAAAGACAATAGGAGATGATGCTTTCATTCTCTTTGTGCCTGAGCTTCGAAATGTCCTGCCATGAGACAGAAAATATATTTATAATGAATGCTACTGGAGTCAGGAGTGATGAGGACTGAATGTATGAAGGTTAACTACACCATTAAACTGTTTCCTTTCTGCACTCCTGTCTTTGCATTGTAAGACACACAATTTACAGACTTTATTTTTGATGCCACAAGTGTAGTAGATGTGATTATGCTCTCATCCAAAGTCGTCGCATATTGTTGCTTTGTTAGTGGCCTTTCATGCTCCATATTACGCACAAGGTATCCTTCTGCAACTGCTGTTGATGTTCCAGAACACCGTAACCAACACCAGGATGTCAACAAAAACACAAAATGTCAACAAATGCATGTGGTTGGGTTTAGAAAACAAACATCATGGTTTGGCAAACCATTCATATGATAAGCAAACACCACGCTCCTGGGTGAAAGTCCAGGGATTGTTGGACCAACACTCCACCCCAACGCCCTAAAGGGACTTTCCAGCAGCTTATATCGCATTAAACCTCATCAGTCTCTAGTTGCTATAGTGGGTGTTGGAACACTTGGCTAACCCTCCTGCTGGGGTTACTTGTATAGTAGCATCTCTGCTCTTGTTCCAGTAGCTCCTTTCTTTCCAGGTTGCCCTGGTTCCCAAACACCTGACATGGACCTTGTGTGTGAATGAGTGAATGTGACTCGTAGTGTAAAAAGCGCTTTGAGTGGTCGGATGACTAGAAAGGCGCTATACAAATGCAGGTCCATTTACCATTTACCAACAGACAACACTTCTAACATTAGTGTTGCTATTCAATTAGTGGGATACCTGCATGTAAAGTGTTTTTCTCATGTGCTAAATCTGGCCTCAGAAAGGGCGTTAAATCTCAATGTCAATGTCATGACAAACTGAACTGTTGGCAGATTTAACGCTGTATACACCTGCAGGTGTATACAGCGTTTATGACAGGTTTTATGACGGTGTCAGTCAGTCTGTCTGCTTTGCATCACATTTTGCTGCAATAAAAATGATTTCAGATGAACAGACTGAAAAGATTATCTTCTGAGGTAAAACTGATGTTGACGAAGTTGGGTGTATCCTCCACCTCACCATCACTGCCTAGTCTTCGCAGATTCACCAGCCTCTAGCCATCAGTGTCTGGACTCCATGCTGCTCAGATGCCCCTCAATTACAAATCTCCCTCTGTGCCAAAGTCTTCCTGTCAGATCTTAATTGTCATATCATCTCTTAATCTGTGCACCTGTAATTTGTATTGAACAATTATCTTAACTATCCCACCTGTCTCTCCTGTTTGAATTGGGCTGTTGGATGGATTGCCATGAAATTGGGTGCAGACATTCATGTTCCACTCAGGAAGAAGTTTTATTGTCAAGTTTTATTGTCAAAATTAAAATTCCCATTTTTCTAAATTTTGCTAAAGACACTCCAATCAGCCACAGCTGTTCTTTGTGTTGCTAATTAGCAAATGTCAGACATAAATGTGGGATGTTGAATGTGTGGATGAGCAAGAAGTGTGTGTGTTAGCTGGTGTTGACAGCAGCAAAATATCAAACCAAAAACTGAAATGTGGAGCCCAGGAGAGAGAGAGAGAGAGAGAGAGAGAGAGAGAGAGAGAGAGAGAGAGAGAGAGATGGAGACTATGTTTACAGGCACAAAATATTCAATTTTTTGCACAAAAAGACAGTATTCCTACTGGCTGTTTAAATGACTCGTGATAAAGTATATTCCATTAATACTCCTGTTTACATGCAACAGTGCACACTCTGATTAATGTGCACTAACATGTTGTTTATCACATCAAATATGGAAAAGTGGAACGGCTGGAGCTGCGTGTGCCATTTTGCTTCTTTGTGTCAAGGGTTTTTCAAAAGTTTTCCTTTGGCGGCAGACTTGTTGGGAACAAGTGTGCAAACGCAGCCTCCCTCTTTCATTCCTTCATTCACCTTGAAAAGGTCAGGGTTGCGATATTTGTGCATATCCATAAACTGTTGATGTACAAGTCTTTAATAATGTTCAAAAGTAGGTATTTTCTCCCTCTGACCAGCAATCTGGGCTTTTCTGTTTGGCATGCATTTCTACCCCACAGTCTCGCAAACTATTGGCGAGTTGGTTTGTCATCAACATATCCATGCAGGCAGTTCTCATAAACTGTTGGCATATTTTCCCACAAAAAGTAATGCATCCTAATTTGTACATATCTTACCTAATCATGAGCTAGTTATTCATGCATAACCCACACACACACACACACACATATATATATATATATATACACATATATATATTTTTTTAAGATATTTTTGGGGACATTTTTAGCCTTTATTTGATAGGACAGACAAGTGTGAAAGGGGGAGAGAGAGAGAGGGAGTGACATGCAGCAAAGGGCCACAGGTTGGAGTCGAACCCAGGCCGCTGCGGCAACAGCCTTGTACATGGGGCGCCTGCTCTACCACTAAGCCACCAACGCCCCTAACCCACATATTTTACATAGCTGTGATCGCATGACCAATGCATAACGAGATTAAACAAGGGAGTGGACCTGAGTGGTCTTCTGCAGATGATGGTTGGGGTAGTGGATGGGTCACGAAACCATGGACTTTCCTCAGGAGACGTATGCTTGGAACTGAGTGAACTTTGAGTCATTTTAAGGTACATCCTTCCTCACCATGTTTCTTTTGCTAAATCTAACCACAGTAACTTTAATTGCCTTAAAGGGATAGTGCACCCAAAAATGAAAATTCAGACATTCAGACACATCTACTCACCCATATGCCGAGGGAGGCTCAGGTGAAGTTTTAGAGTCCTCACATCACTTGCGGAAATCCAAGGTGAGAGGGGGTAGCAAGACAACTCCACCTAATGGAGGCTTACGGCGTCCCAGATTCAAACGTCCAACAACACATAACTGAAACCACAAAATATCTCCATACTGCTCGTCTGCGTTTTTTGCGCGGTTTATGTCTCTGCTTTCTAGGCACTGTTTTTGCTAAGGCGCTCTGTACTTCTGAAGTTGAAAAAAACTCAGAGCGGATGAGTGCCCCATGTCATCTCGACTTTTTTCACATTGTCCAGTCGGATGATTTGAAGCTAGGCCCAACGGTAGACAGCAGGTTGTCAACTGCCCATTGAGGCAAAGCACCTGGACCAACTGATGGTACTCCCCGTGATCCAACATCTTTTTTAGGGTCTCATGTACCCACACAGATCTCCCTGTTTCTCTGTGCCCAACAAACTATCTGCTGACAGCCTCTCACCCTCAACTAGAGCTACAGCAAGTACCCTCTGCCTGTCCATTTTTATGAATTACTGTAAACCGTTCAGTGAGGATATGTTAATCCATGACAATGCACAGAGCTGACCATTAACAGGCAAGAGGCTGTGTTGCAAACTGTGGTAAAACCCCCTATTGAGACACATTTTCCAAATGTGCTGTATACTCCAAATAATGCTAATAAAACCCCAATAATACCAACATATCCCACGTCTTAATCGCAAAATGCTTAATGCGGAAAAAGGCCTAACTCAGAACATCCAAACGGACTGTGCTGTTCACATGACCTGCACCAAATTCAGAATATTGTCAAATTTGGGATAATGTAGCGACTGAGAGTGGACAGGCATTTCTAAACTTGGTGGAGGCCAACAGGTGCCACCACATTAGGATAACACCCCTCAGGTAGACAGGTGAGACACTGCAAAAACTTTTGTCTTACTGACATGTGAGATCAAACCTGCTGATGTTTCACACTGACTCTGCACTCTCAGGTTTTCATCCTCTCCTCTGCTGTGCACCAGGCTGACTGGAGGCTCTGTTTGAGTGGATGTAGACCTCCACCTGTAGATGAGCCCTGACATGACTCTGTCCCTGTTCCTTTCATACCTTAAGTGGTGTTCACACTGTCACACAGCCTTAAGCAGCCATTACATAGAGAAAGAAATGTACCCAGGATGAAACAATCAAAGCAAAGCCTGTTTTCACAACTTTGTCTCTCTGGCCACATCCCCATCTCCATCTCCATTTCTGTTACATATCAACTGAGCATAAATGCAGATGATGGAAACCCTCAAGAAAAGTCTGGTTGTTGTTGTATTAGAGCTGATCTAAACTGTGGGGTGAGCAAAACTGCACCACTGGCCCAAAATGACCACATAAGACACCCATAAAACAATCAAATACATGGGTTTTATTAACAAAAATCATGCAAACAAGAAAATAAAATCCCAAGCTGAGAGGCAGCGGGACCAGCAGGCCTCACACCAGAAGCCATTAGCTGAATCCAAATGTCCACACTCTGGACTTGCAGGCTGAGCCCTCGCAAACTTCAGTTGTACATGGTGTGAAGTGTTAATGTCATCACGTAAAGTAAGGTGAGCGAAAAAAAAGTGCATCCATCAATATCAGTACTGGTTATCGGCCAGATAAGTTGTTATATATCAGCATATTGGATACTGGCAAAAAAAATAAATAAAAAAAATAATCCAATACTGTGTATCCCTAATCCAAATGGTCATTTGGAAGGTGCAGCATTCCTTTAAAACCTTTTTTTTTTTGTCAAACTACTAATTCCACAATCAATAACGAACCTTTGAGCTCAACAAGTCCTAATGAGTTTTGAACACATTTACAGTTTCAAACACCTGAAAATAATTTGTCTGTGTTGTTTGTGTGTAGTCATATGTCATGGAATATGATTACAGCTACGTTATACTGCTTTATCAGTCGTTCATTAACTGTTCATTAACTGTGTGTTGAAATCAGAAACAATCAATGTTTTTACCAAGTAAGCTTGCACCTACAAAGAAGCTACCTTGGCATGTACTGATAAATACAGCGTAAAAGTCAAGAGACATAATGTAAAATGCTGTAGAAAATTTTACAATATATAAATTTCTAGATTATTAGATAAATATAAGAAATATGTAAAAATATATATAAATAAAGTGGAAGAGCTGTACAGCTTTGTACACTGTGCAAAGTATTGGTCAAAAGATGTGCAAAAGTTTACAGGATGAACTATAAAGTACAAAAATATGTGCATGTGGGGACAAAATAGAGATGTGTGCTTTAATGTAACCAGGGATACACAATAATATCGACACGTCTTCGGTATCAGCAGATAAAGGCTTTAACATGACATATTGGTACTGGCCTAGAATGAAAATTTCTGCTGATATGACAAGATGAGACTTTAACAACAAGACTTTAATTAGTCAGAATAGGTCAGATTTGCCCTTGTTGTGGCTGTTGTCAAGATTGCCAGAAATATAGATAAATTGGCATACTTTACATGTAACCTACATTGAACTGGGGTTTCTCATTTTGAAAAGTGAACGTGTGCATTTGGAAAAGCATTGTATTTTATGTCTGCATCTGCCAGTGGGCCATCTCAAAAAGAGTAGGCATAATAATATGTTAATGCCACTATAGGATAGTTTTGGGGTTCTCTGCAATAAGGTGGAAAAATAGATGCATATATCAGTAGTGTCATCGGCAATTGCCCAAAATAAGTTGGAAAATATCAGCATATTGAATATTGGCAACAATATAATATCATGCATCCCTAAATGTAATGCATAATGCACCACCTATGCTCTGCTTATCTAAAGTCAGTTTTAGATGTAAGCATGCTAGCAGTTTGGATAAGCAGGCAATACTATGACCATGGAAGCTGAGAAATGTACTGCTGTGGATGGGGGTATTTAGCAAAACATATTTTAGCCACAAAAAAAAAGTCCCACCTTAAAAGTCAATATCAGTTTAAGTGGACGTTATATTGAAAATATTTTCACAGCTTTACCTTGCCATCAGAAAGCTCTTTTCTTTGGCACTACATTATCTCAACCACAGAACTTTCATATTTCTATGCATAAGTGCAACTGTATTATGTTACATAGCATCCATGGTGTGGCAACAGCCTTCTACTGTAGGTAAAGCCCAGTATACACTGTGCGATTTTGGGCTGTCCCAGATAGAAGATAACCAACGAGAAAGAAGCGTGGCGATATCTTAGGCTGTGACTCTACAACGGTGGTCCTATGTCACACAGTGAGAGAAGTTCAAGGATGGCCCTTGTCAAGGTCTTGTGATCAAAGACAGCCTGGAATGAAATTCTAAAAGTGTCAGAAATTTGGGATGCCCATCTCACCGTGTGACTGCTGTTACGACCTACGTCTGTGAACGAGCCAAAAGAAATGCAGCATGAAATAACGCACTGGCACTAAATCCAAACAAAGAGATGGATAACAGCTTGTCATGGAGGCAAAACGTGCTGAAAGAAATGTGGGGGAAAAAACCCTTGTGGAGTGGTGGCAGCAGAAGCCTTCCCTGTATGACGTGTCCTCCAGCTCTTACCATGATTGCGTAAAGAAGGACGAAGCATGGAAGGAAATAGAGAATGATAGAGTTACAGCTGCCTTGTGAGCAGCCTAGCAGTTAGTAAACACACACAGACACAACGCAGTATATAGTGCCCAACTTTAGGTTATTTAATAATGTGACCCTCCATGTTGTGCTACACATTTGACAAAGCGGTAACCTTGTGCACTCATTTGATGTTGTACCCAAGTACAGTAGCTTGCAATGAACTTATAACATTGCTGAAATCTCACTGTCTGGGGGCTTAATGCTCAACTAATACTAGCTTTTCAGTAGGGACAAGTCCAAGGCATCACCATGGCTGTAGCTCTCACCCTGTCAGGATCAGTGTAAATAGCCGCTGGAGAATTTCTCACCATCTGAACTTCTTAAATAAAGACGTGTGAAGAAGGCTTTTTTCTCCACAGCGTCATTGGTTTTTATTCTCTTAATGGAGTCTGAGCAACAGATTTTTATTTCAGTTTTAGCATTGTTGTTATTATTGATTTGGTTGTTATTCTATTAGAATCTGCTGCTTTGTTTCATCTATTTTTATTCATTGTCAATTTTTATTTGGATCTTGCTTTCCTGATTGTGTTCACGTTTTTTTGGGACATTCTTTAAATGTGTGGAGAAGCTGTGGTGGCAGAACTTACTGTGAATCCAATAAATAAACTGTCCTGTATGTGTCTGCAAGAGGTCACTGTTGGGTCACCAGATTTGTTTACTTTGCAGTACTAATCTAACTTTATTGTATGGAGTAACAAAAGTACATTTAAACCAGTCAATGAATTAGAGAAAGCAGCAGAGCTGGAGCTGCAGAGCTCACCGGATGTGTGCCTTCCCGTAGGAGTGAATGGAGGAGTCTCACACCCTGTCATCGTCTCCTCAGACACCAAGTGGTGCATGTTAGTGATGTGGAGGGTTCCACTTCTCATTTATTTTACCAACACCTGTCTGGGAAGTGGTAACACACAACCAAAAATGGTCTGTGATCTTCCATATCCACTCAAACAGCTGATCACTGTGGCACTGAAGCAACTTCCTCTCATCCTGTTTGACAATGTGCCAACATCCGTTCTCTTTTTCCTCTAAAGGGTTGATGGTTTCTGATCTTACGAGTCAGTGAGTCAGTGGCCAGATCTTCTATGTTGAACTAGTTGTTTTTTAAACAATGTTTTTATTATGCTTTTCAACATATACACACAAACACAAAAGGCTCCGACAACACACAGTGGCCACAATACCTAAACATCTGGCTTGTTTCCATATATGATGTACAGGGCACATGATAAACTGACATAAACTCTCATGAATATTTTGAGAAAGCATAGATGAGAAGACATCATATCTAGGCTACACGTCAGAGGTGTGGACTCAAGTCACATGACTTGGACTTAAGTCAGGCTTGAGTCACAAATTTGACTTTAGACTTGACAAAATCAAAAAGACTTGCAACTGGGCTTGGACTCTAACACCAATGACTTGTGACTTCACTCAGACTTGAGCCTTTTGACTTGACAATTGATACCTGCCCTCATTCAAAGCTGCACAAGATCTGTGACTGGAGAGTACTATTATAATAACGTAAGACTCCAGTTCGTCCTAATTAAATGTCTTTTATTAGCTACACATTTCGACAAATAAACACCTGTCTCAATTAGACGCCTGGTCTGGTTGCCAAGCAGTTCTTTTTTTATAAGTTGTACGTTGTACGTTACGTTGTAAATATAAAGTTGTTTTATCAGGATAAAGTAGTGTTGTGTCGGCATGCTGGGTAAAACGAGCATTGTACCTCTAGATCAAATAAATGATTCATAACTGATTTATTATTCAAAGCCTATTTTTATACAAGTAATATTAATACTGGTTTAAACAAACAGTTTTATGCGAAACAAATTAAGAGCCTGTCTTATATAGATGCCTGTCCCAGATATAGGCCTGAAAGTTCAGTGATTTAAGCAAAAAATAGCCTGGGCTATTAATTGAAGTTTTACGGTAATTAGCGGGCTATTTGTGGTACTTAATAGTGCTATAAGCTATGAGTGCAATACTTTTTTAATGATAAGTCACACTTGTTTTAACAAACTTGTTTAAACAAATACTAATTCTAAGAAGCATTAATGATTTTTGTAAATGTATTATATCATTACTCTGTTGTTAAAATGGAGTGCATTATAACTTGTTTAGAACTAAGAACCCAGAGTTTAGGACTTGGGACTTGTCGGTCTTGACTTGTGACTTGGTTTGGACTTGCAAAACAATGACTTGGTCCCACCTCTGCTATTTGCGCATAGTAATTGTGCTCTATATGTATAAGAACAGGCTCAGTTCCATTACAGTTGACAGCGATGCAACAAATAAACATTTGTAATTTAAAAAAAACAAAATGACCCCTTTGAGAGAAAAGAAAAAAATTATACTATGTATGTATGTACGTGTGCATGTATGTATATATGTATATATATATATATATATATATATATATATATATATGTGTATGTATGTATGTATATATATATATATATATATATATATATATATATATATATTAATATATATATATATATATATACATATGTAACCCTATCTTTCAGACAGCAAGGCCCAGTGAGGTCTCTGCGACAGGGAAACAGGACTCAAACTGGTGGTTGAGACGGAGCAAACTTCCCTCATTTATTTGCCTTACGAGACACAAAACAAACTGTCTTCAGTTTCCAAGGCACATATTAACACTTGAATCAAATACAGAATAAAATAAACTTCATCTGCCTCTACAACACAACTAGCTCCACACAGTTAGTGCATCAGTATAAACACATTTCAGCATAAAAATTACAGGAATTGTCCCATCTTTAACATAACCACTCTTGGGACTGGCATGTTAATTAAATTACAACAGACAGTTATGTTAATGGCTTAAATAAAGTAGTTTCATTAGTACAGTGTTTGGGAATCCTCCATACCTTACGAGACACAAAACAAACTGTGAACTACAGCGGCTGCAGAGGGTATATACACACACACACACACATATATATATATATATATATATATATATATATATTGACTATATATTGACTTCTGTAATTTTCACAGTTTTTCCTCTGGGTTTGATCGGACATTAAGCCTGAGGCCGTCGAAAGAGTCTCACTGTGTGTTATTGATGGATCATCAACCTCTGGATCTCACAGGCCTTTCTGAATGTCAGCCTCTTCATATATATTAATGAATGGGCTGCTCTCCCTGTTACCAGTGTAGTGGCTGCGAGCTGTACAGCTAAATAACACCAGTGCATTAAAATTTACTTTTTCTTCATCCACTGAGTGTCATCTGAACCATGTCTTTGAAAAAGACTTGATTTTTACTGCCCTCTATTGGCAGATCAGTGGTATCAGAAAGAATGCTGATAATATGGTGAGTTCTAATTTATTCAGTGAGCATCCTGCCTTTTAGAGACAGGATGTGTGTTTTAATGTTCGCCTACACTGTTTACACAGCACACAACAGTCTACTTCTCACATCCTGTTTCTAGAATATGCTCCAGTTATAAAATGTCACTGATGTCCGCATTGACGTGTTTGTTCCTCTCCACGACAAATATCAATTGTGGAAAACTGTATGTACAGTATATGCTTCAGAAAAATTTAAAGTGACAATTAAATTATACTAATTATAAATAAATATTGTTCTCAACGTCTTTATAAGATCAAGAATGAACTTTGAACCTTACATGTTTATTTTGTTATTGTTAGATTTTGTTGTTTGTTTGGCAGCGTGGTGGTGCAGTGGTTGGCATTGTTGCCTTACAGCAAGAGGGTTCCTGGTTTAAACCCAGGGTGGGGGGTTTGAGCCCGGGTGGGGGGTGCTCCTCTGTGCAGAGTTTGCATGTTCTCCCTGTATCAGCGTAGGTTTTCTCTTGGTTCTCTGGCTTCGTCCCACAATCCAAAGACATGCACGTCAGGCATACAATCGGTGACTCTAAATTAGACGTAGGTGGTTGTCCATCTCTGTGTCAGCCCTGTGATAGTGATTATCTTGAGTAATCAGGTCATGATTTCTGGCAAGAGACAATGCTGTTGAAGTTTCCAAATGTATTGTTTGCTTATTTTTTTATTTATTTAGCACTTTGAACACCACAAGCCGAATGTCATCAAGTTCCATTATATTGGACAGAACGCAGACATCTCTATTACACTAAACTAAAAGTTTTTAGTGCAAGCTGCTTTAAAAAAAAAAATCACGTTGAGTGAGTGAATTGTCTGCTGTGATTGCTGGTGTTTTGTCAAAGCCTGTTCCCCCATCAAATAGCGTTTCCCTCCTGTTAGTGCGTAACACCTTCTCATGGTTTAGGTTAGAGATAGGGTTTGGTTCAGGTTTAAGTAGGGAGAAACACATATCAATGGGTAAACAGTCTCCAACCCAACACCACGGGTCTCTCTCCTAGCTAACCCAACAGGTTAGGTTTCTATGCTGTCAGAATACGGACACAACAAAAATGGGAAGGGCAAACAAACTTTTTAGCTAGATGCCAAGCTTTGATTTAACAATTTCCTGAACATTTTCAGGTGACAGTGTGTGACCTACCTCAACTCAGCTACCTGACATCAAAGCTGGCTATCAAATACATGTAATGGAGTAAGACGTACAAAGTACTTAAAGGATTAGTTCAGGATTTCTGAAGTCAGGTCATATGAGGTAGCAGGCAGGAGTCCCACCTGGGAAGCTCAGCATTACATTGCTGTAGACCTGGGTTGATGTTAACATGTATTTTAGCCACCTCTTAAGAGGCCCACCTAAAAAAAATCAATACCAGTCTAAGTAAATGTTATATTGGGGATTTTTTGCACTGCTTTACCTTGCTATCAGACAGCCCTTTTATTTGGCACTACATTTTCTAAACCATAAAACTTCCATATTACTGTGCCTCATTTGCCGTGCACGGTATAACTCTACAGCTCTGCAGCTGTTTGGGTCAGACTGTCAGCGGTTTATAGAAGAGACGACAGAAATGAGTCAAAATGGGTCATTATGATAGCGACAACAACTCTCCAAAGATTATTTGGATTACTTTCATTGATATTTTTGTCAGATATGGAATGATGACTGCTGGGTAATATGTATGTTGATGTTGTCCGAAGTCAAGTCAGTGTTAGTGTCAAGACAACACATGCACTAGGGCCCGTCGAAACTTCAAACTTCAAGGCGGTTAAAGACACGGCATTCTCACGGCCCCTAACCCTTTAAGTACAAGTAGCCTACTGTACCTCAGGGTTTTACATATATGCTTAGTTACATTCCACAAATGATATTAATTCCCAGTGTAATATTCAGTGTGTTACATGAGCCAGGGGTCTTCATTCTTCCCCCACTACATATATTGTATAAAACTGTGAGCAAACTCGTTCACCTCGCCAGTATGGATAGGTGCTGCACAGTGATTTAGCATCAGCTAGCTCCTATGATTGCACAAGGATTCATGTGTAAAAGTTTGCCCATCATTAATGTGTTCTGTAATAATGTGTTGTTTTAATGACTGGGACAAACTATCCTTGCTATGCTATGTGTATTTTCAGAAGAAAAAAAAACTTACATTAAAACTTAAATGATCAAACACGAATTTGGTGGCCTTTCTGCAGTAACTCTGAGGACCCCCTAGGGGTTGCGGACCCCCTGTTGAAGACCCAGGACATAAGTGATATGTGCAAATTATTATTATATGTTATTAAAGTCATGTCTCTCTTGTCATGATGTATTTATTCAAAGTGTCATGTGTTTATGGAAAAACTCTATTCTCACTCTGTTGAAAGCCAACACACTGCTCTTTGTTTGATAAAATCTAATGAAACATAATGTCTTACTATGAAGCACATGTTATCATTAAAACCTCTCTGTACAGAATGATTGTGTCACAGCGTAGAATCCAGAGCTGCGGTAGCTGCCTGGGATCAGTTTTCTACAATGAAATCTTTTTAGTCTGTAAACAAACTCAAACTGAGCAACGAGCCAGCTACTATCCAGCATCTGAAAGAGAGTGCTTTTGAATTGATTTCTCATTTGACAGCTTTTCTATGATTAATTACTCTTTTGAGCGCATGGTGTGTGTGTATGCATGTGTGTGTGTGCTCTTTGTGTGTATGTCTGATGATCTGAGAGTGAGAGAAATATTAACAGGCTGATTATTGACACGCAGCAGTGAATATAAAGTATGGCTTGATGTATGAGTAATGTTATCATTGTATTAATTTTAAGGGCTAAGAGACACAGCTTCTAGTTGTGTGTGACAAAGTCAAAATCACAAGTAAACGGAAGCTCTCACTCCATGATTTGGGTCAAAAATGAGAGCTGTTGTGGCCCCGCTCCTGAGTCCTGGCTGCGGTCCTTGTGCCCATGAAAAAGGGCCTTTACAGAGCGCCTTCCTTTGAAAAGCAGGGGGTGGAGGGGGGTGGAGGTGGGGCTTGAACATACATAAGAGGCTAAGACAGTCCGCCAGTCCAATTTGGCACAACATCACCAGACAATTTTCTGTTCGCCTAACCTATATGAGGAGGCTGATTGGATCTCTCCGTTCATTTAAATCCCTCTTTATCCACTTCTGAGGCTTGTTAAACAATAATCCCCTCGGATCGTCCTTCTTTTGAAAGAGAAAGACTGTTAGTGATGAGCACAGTCAGGTTACTCAGAACTTTATCCTGGATGTCGGATGAGGACAACGTGACTGGGGTCCAGTCCCAGGGCTTGGTCCTGCAGCCTGCCTGGGACTACCTCCACCAGAACCACCACGACCTCCTGAGGAGCCCTCTGTTCCCCGTGATCCTCTCCGTCACCACCTACTTCCTCCTGGTTGGTATTTACACTGTGCTCGACCTGATGGCTCCCACCTGGCCCTGCATTAACCGCTACAGGCTCCATCCTGACAGACCCGTCACCTGGCCCAACATCTGGACCACCCTGGGCGTCACCATCTACAACCATCTCCTCTACATCTTTCCGGCTACAGTTGCCCAGTGGCTGTGGAGGCCACCCACCCCACTGCCCTGCGAGGCACCCACACTCTGTAGCTTCTTCCTGGGCATCCTGGGCTGCATGGTGGTCTTTGACTTCCAGTATTACCTGTGGCACCTGCTGCACCACCGGGTGCCGTGGCTGTATCGCACGTTCCACGCCGTGCACCACCAGTACAACCAGCCTTTCAGCCTCGTCACCCAGTACCTGTCCGGCTGGGAGTTATTCAGCGTGGGATTTTGGGCTACAATAGACCCCATCCTGCTCCAGTGCCACTGCCTCACAACATGGGGCTTCATGGTATTCAACGTATACACTTCCACTGAAGACCACTGTGGCTACGACTTCCCCTGGTCCATTCATAACCTGGTGCCCTTTGGCCTCTGGGGTGGCGCACCAAAGCATGATGCTCACCACCAGCGGCCCAACACTAACTTCGCCCCATTCTTCTCTCACTGGGACTGGCTGGGGGGCACCCACTCTGTGCCAGCTCCCTCGGGCCACGCTGCTGCGGGAGAGCCAGACGAGGTGCAGGGGAAAAAAGACTAAAGAGCTGGAATGAATCTCTCATTGACTCTGTCGCTCTCTTACTCAATCTGCCTCTTTTGTACCTGCTCTCACTCCAACACTTGTTTTTTCAGACCAGTTTCTCTCTTTCCTGTCTGTCTGTCTGCCTTTCCTGTCTTTTTGATACTATTATATTGATTCACCCTATTTTGATGTCTGCTCTCTAACAGAACATGGATATTAGGAGCTGATAATCAGTCTAACATTTGACTATCTGGTAAGTTGTTGAGAAGAGCTATCTTTAATGTCTGTTTGTACAATGATAGTATAGATTATCCTGTACTGTTGTGCATTTATCTCTTATTCATAGAGATTTCCCATTAATGTGTTGGTGTAATGTCTCTGTGGCATTCTCAGGTCAGCTTCCACACGTTTCTGAGCTTTTATTGAGCATTTGCAGATGGTAGGTGGTGTGATCTGTCGGAGGGATTACACACACGTTAGCACGTACATTGTCCCTCTCTCCCTCCTCAGCACTGACCCTCTCACTCACACGCATGAATAGCAGGCTTTTAGCTGCACCCCAGTATGATGCGTGGGCGCAATACTAATCTATCGTCCTCTCTTTGAGACCAAATGCTTTCACTGGAAGGTTCTTATTAAAACTCCCCCCCCAAAAAATACAATACCTTTGTGATGTGACTGTGAAAATAAAATTATTTAAATTATGTCAGGTGTTATTCTTTGAAAATATGTTACTATGTCGAACCAATAGGGATTACTGTGAGAATCATCACATTTTTGCATTTATTTCACATTTCAGAATAAATCAAAATGTAAATTTGTGTGGCTTTTCTGAGTCAGAAATGATGTGATAATCAAATAAATTTCAAATGACGTACCAACTACTTCTCCTTGGTGGAAAAGTGTGTTTGTTTTACTTAAAAGTGGTTTTATGATATATCGCAGTTTAACTAACATACCAGCAGAGGTCTCTTTTCCTCTCAACACACATCAGATCAACAAGGCAACAAATTTCACATATCAAACAGCTTCTGCAGTACATATTTTGGCTGACTCATCTCAAGCACAAGAGATGCACACTTTTTCCTTTATGCAGGCTCTTATCTAATGATAACACATAGGAAATGCAGTGAGGCATAGTATGGTTGTGGTGACCTAGTCCCACTCTGTCTGACTCTTCTTTCTGTTCACCTAGAGACAACACCAACAGTCAGAACTGGTTTTGCGTGTTTGTGCTTCACACACAGGCTGACAGTTGCAACAGGCTGTGCTTGTCTTAGAAACACCTGTCTGTCTGTCTGTCTGTGTCTGTGTGTCTTTGTTACAATTATTCTAGGACTGGGATCCTAAATCTGAATTAAAAAACAGACTTTATGCCCACGTCTGGTAGTAACATGAATCTCTAATGTGTGTGCATTCTCACTGTTAGCTATTTTCTAACTCTCAAATCCATAGAAATAACTTAGGAAGTTAAATTATTTCCTGACTAATCCCTTAAAGGGCTACTTGAGTATTTTTCACTTGGCCCTATTTTCCCATTGTTTTTGTGTCTATGTGACTAATGGAGTCAACAATTTTTGAAACTGGTCCAACATCACTTTAAGCGGGTGTACACTGATAGTGCGCAATTGCACAGTAATGTTACATTACAGCCTGTTTCGCCACTGCTGGCTGCAGCAGTTTCACTCAGTACTAGGGGTGGGGTTGGGGGGGTTGGGGGGGGGGGGGGGGGGGGGGGACGATACAGCATAGTACTGCAATATTTTTGTGTGGCAATATCATATTGTCACCTAGTACTAAATATTGATTTTTTTAATCAGATAAATTATTAATATTACAAATATAAATCAAACTTTTCATAGCTTACTAGAATAATATAATCAGCTGTTTTTTCATTTTACTAGATATATTTTGCTGCAATAAAAATGATTGAAGTGAGATGAACAGACTATTTTGTTTTATCGGTTAAAACTGTTGATGTTGACAAAGTTTTCCTTTGGGGACATAATTTGCCACTGAAAAATGGTAATCAATTGCAGTATATCTCAGTGTATTTTATTGCAATACTCAGCATATCACAGCACGTTAAAAATCACGATAATATTGCATAGTGACTTATGCATCATGATAATATCGTATTGTGGGGCCTCTAGTGAGTCCCACCCCTACTCAATACTGGACCAATTTCAATAACAAATGTTCCCATTAGTCACCTCAAGACTCAAGACAACTTTTTTAATCCCTTGAAGGGCAATTCCATTTGACAGCTTGCGCCACAACACATAGAAACACAGAAAGAAAGTTGACAGCTGTGTGCAAAATCTGTTAGCCCCAATAATGAATTAAAAAAACACCAATAAATATATTCATTAAAAACAGCCTAATTAAGCACTGGATGATAACATACATAAAAAGGTACACAGTACCCAAACCATACAAATTCATAAGGATATATTTAACAGTCGGACAGCAGAGGGGATAAAAGACCTAGGAACAGTGATTACCCTTACAAGCAGGTTGGGCATAACGACACCCTGAAGGCAATAGTGAAAATTCACTTGCTAAAACAAGCCCTTAGACTCAAGTACATGGGAAAATAGGGACCAGGTTAAAAAAAACAAAGTTCTACCATGTGCCAGTCATGTGGTTACAGGCCTCTTGCAACTTACAAGAACCTTAAAGCACACCGGACATGTTGCATCATGAAAATACTGTATGCAACACAAACCACCATACATATGTGTGTGCAACTGCAGAACTAACTACGCTGGTACTTTGTCCTTTTTTTTTTTTTAAACCATAATAACAGTCGTGAAAAAATATCCCTGAATTCCAAAACATAGCTGAATTTTATTGACGTTAAATAAAATCACCAGGTCTTAAAGCAATATTTAATGGAATAGATCCACATTTTAGGCAAATTTCTTTCTTGAAAAAATCTTCTTTCTTGCTGTGAGTTTGATTAGAAGATGTTTTCATCACTGTAAAATATATCAGCAGCAAGTTAGCTTAGCTTAGCATAAAGAATGAAAACGAGGGGAACAGCTGGCCTGGCTCTGTTGCAAGTAACAACAAAAAACCCCCCGCCTAATTAATATGTTATATCTCATGTTTAATTTATGCAAAAACCAAAGTGGCATGAAATAACATAATTTTTAGATTTCAGTTTCTGCATAGTGTAAAAAAGTGGTGCATTAAAACTATAGCCCCTTTACCACTGCACAAAATAAATAAATAAATTCATAAATAAATCACAAAAGACCTGCTAACATACAGTTTACAACTGGCATTTACATCTGGCAATGGGAGAGGAGTTTATCACCTATTTTTAGCAGGTTTTCCGGTGTTTAAAAAAACTGCATACACATGCTAATGTTGGTGAAAAGGGCTATATGTGTTGCATTGAGCTCTTTGGAGTGCAGCTACTGCAAATGTGTCTGTGCACGAAAACAAGTCACAGCTCATCATATGGAGAACTTTCCGTTCTTACCATACCAACGCTGTCTCTCATAGCTGTCATTGCAGAGCTGCAAAAAGGTTCATAGTTTGTTATGATGAGAAAAACGTAGCATGTTAGCATATCTTAAAAAAAATGAATGCATGTACATGTTTACCCTTAACTTTACCCTTAAGTCTTTAAGCCTTTCATTCCTACATAACCATTCATGGTCATGCACTCTGAGACAGGAAATGCCAATCCCTGCAGAATTCATAATGCATCCAAATCTTTCAGCTACACTAACTTGTATAAATTACAACCAGTGTTGACTTCTGAGAAAATAATTTAAGGGGTCTTAACTTTTTCCTTTCTCTGTTTTATTAAACTATCAGATACATAATCCATTTTAAATCTACAGAATTCTTCCCCTGGTGATATTTTATTATCAGTTTTCCACTGCAGCCGCAGAGTGCTTTGGTTAGAAAATATTTCTGTTTGCCTTGGTCACACAGTGGAACTATGTAAATATAACAGACAGGGAGTGGCTCTGTCCCCAACATGTGAAAAGAAGGTATTCCACTCAGAGTGCTGACAAAGGGTAAGACGACACTCACACAACAATCATTTACCTCTTAAAACGGCCCCGAGCGCAGCCTCAACCAACCAGTCATTAAACAGGAAGCTATCACCATTCACAGTCTACGTGTGTACCTGGGGGAGGGGGAGGAATCCTTTGGCAGGGCTATTGCAAGAAACACCTCAGTTCACATACTTCTTCTCTAGAGATAAGGACCTGGAGCATTCACTCTGGTTCACAATACCCCTTTGTCGACAGCCTATTGTCTTTGTGTGTCTGAAAATGTGTGACTGAAACACATTTTGAATGAGCTTCAAGTTAGAAAGGAGACCAAAATTGACTATCAAGACGTAAATGTATTGTTTGTATCAATAAATAAAAATAACTGGGACAGCAAGCTGTGTGGCTTCCTGTGCTTCAGGTGAAACATGGCCCGACACACAAAAACCAGTGGGAGGACGATCTGTTTTTGCTATCCTCACGACATGCCTCGTCACGCTCTGACACATTCTATAACCCCCTCCACTCTGACCCTCTCATCTCTGGCTGTTTCTTCAGAAGTCAGTATATTTAATATCTAACTTTAACTAAACATTTCAATACTTGTTTTACAAAAGCTTGTACATTTTCTTTCATTTTTGTGACACTAAAAAAACAACTCAACACATTCCATGAATTCCCAACATTTTCACATAGCAAAGACAGCGATCCATGACAATGAGTCTACATCCCTCTTCAGCTGCATGAGGAAAATTCAGCTGATGACTCACTCCACACAGGCATTCAAATCAGTTATGCAATATTAAAAGGAGTTTCATTGAAACTGCATCCTGTTGTTTTATCATTTATTTAAGAAACTATGTAACAATACCACCTTTCTCCTCATTATTCTCACAAGTAAATAAACAATTTATCACACAAGGTTTAAAATAACAGGATAAAACATATTGGCTGCAGGAATGTGCCGAACAGGCAAGATTAAAAACAAAAAAAAAACACATGAATGGCTATTACATTCTGTTGTTGATATGATTAAAGCTACAGTCACCTCTTGTTATCTTCCTCTGAACACATTAGGTTTCTTCAGCTCTAAAATGGTCTTCAGTGCGGTGAACTGGTCAGTCAGAATCTTGTGAAAATCCACATTTTGTACAGCTGAAAAGACCACATGTCAGTCTTTAACAGGCCTTCCATTTCTATATTAAAAAAATTAAATATGTATTCATTTTTTACATTTGAAGACTACACAGCAGTTCATAATGAATATATATACATATATATACACATTTTAAAATGTACTCCCAGCACAGTCATCTTCACATTTTTAGTTCATCTTTGGTTATCTGAGGTCAGCCCAGTCGCCAGAAAAAAATATTAGCATTCTGCAAATAACAATATTTGTAACATTTGCATGTTTTATACTAATATCAGTGTTTCTAAAATGATGTAGTTTATGAGCGGACTTTATTGTTGGGAGGTGGAGGGGATGGTGGATGGCGTGTAACCCGGGCTAGATGCCTGCCAAGCTGCAGACCACTGTTTGAGACCAATAAATAACAAATCAGTTATGAATAAATGAGTCATTGCTCTTTTTCCAGCAGCTTTTTAGCCCCCAAATGTGGCTGATTTTTGGTGACCCGTCTAAACTTAACCACACATTATATATACAGTATGAAAATGTAACGTATCCAACGTACAACGCCAACAATTTTTTCTGGCAGTTGGGTTGCTGAGGTTACCTGGTAATGACTGATGGGCCTTATGTCCATAACCACAGACCTATCCACTGTGTCTCAGTGCCACAAGGTTTCTGTGATGCCCTGTTTATAAGCACAAGCACGGTGCATGATATCCCACCAAAGTCTTTCTTTGCTCGCCTTTATCCACCTTATTTCTAACAGTTGCTGCTCTGCGTGTTCCCACTATCTGACACATATGACTTGCTCTTCCTGGAGTATTTCATGGAGCTGAAGGAAACCCTCATTCTCTCCACAGTCCGGCTGCTCCTGCACAGCAGAGTGTTCTTCACGTGGTTCCTGAAGTCCTCCGACACAAAGTAGTAGATAAACGGGTCCAGGCAGCTGTTGAGGCTTGCCAGGCATAATGTGGAGATGTAGAAGCCGTAACCATTGTTTATCACTCCATCTTTCAGTAGAGAGTAGTGCACCACCAGCATGATGTTACTGGGGACAAAACACACTAGGAATGTCACCAGGACGGTCACGATCAGCACCACGGCTCTCTGGCGGTTCTTTGCTGCTGAGCTGTCGTCCATGCTGTTCCCCAGAGCCCTGAGCAGCAGGACGTAGGCCACAATGATCACTATACAAGGGACGAGGAACACAACCAAACCCATGAAGATAAAGTAGTAGTAAGGAAGCTGCACATCAGGAAATGGATTGTTGGAGTCCCGTATGACGTTGACATCGTGGCAAGTGGTGATGTTGGGGTCTTTGAGTTTGGCGGTGTGGTCATACAGATACAGAGGCGTGCTGGTGAGCCAGATGAAAGCCCAGATGGCCACGCAAACCCCGACAGCCACTTTGTTGTTCTTCCTCTGCTGGGACAGAGGATGAGCCACCACCCAGTACCTCTGCACGCTGAGGCAGGCGATGAAAAGGATCGAGCAATACATGTTCCCATAAAAGAAGCTCACAAGGACTTTGCACAGCGGCTCTCCGTAGATCCAGTCGTTGCCGTTGAAGTGGTATGCTATTTTTAAGGGGATCCAGATGACAAAGAGCAGGTCAGCCAGAGCCAGGTTGGCCATGTAGATGGAGGATGGGTGCTTCTTCTTGGTCCTGAAGAGGAACACCCAGATGGCCATGCCGTTGGCAGGAAGTCCCACCACAAACACGATGATGTAGACGATAGGGATGAAGACGGTGGTGAGATTACTCTTCAGTGTGTCAGATGTTGTGCGGTCCACAACTACTAGATCTGAGTTTTTAGGGTCCTTAAAACCGATAAACCCTCGTCCTTTACCTAAAATAACATGACAAAAATGAATACATATTAGGGCTGGATAGATTTTTGACTAATCAATTATTCCATCAGACAAAAATATGAATTGTGAGCCATCATTATAAAATCTACCATCTTACAAACTGGTTTAGGTTTGGGTTTAGAACAGCAACGGTTATTCAAGAATGTCACCATAGGCTCTGGATTTTTTTTTAATTATTTGCAGGCTACAAGATAACATTAATTATTGACAGTGTAATTCATAAACAAAATATCATCAATTGTAGCCGGGGTTGGTTGGCATATAGCTATTTACTGGGCTTTTGATGGTCACTGAAACCTAAATGCTTTCTTCATCTGCACTCATCTACTATGTTAAGAAATCTGAAAGTCACTAACTTTTTTGGCAAGATAAAGATTACAATGTTATGGTATCAAAAGTTTTTACAAACTGGTCTGTGGACTAAATATTACAAATTTGTGTTGGATCGAAATATTAGAAATACGTTACATACTGTATGGATAATAAAAGTAGGAATCAGCTGCATTTTGATATAATATTAGAAAGTCTGTGATGAGTGATGGTGGCTGCTATCTTAATGTCATCACAAAATTGGGTCAAAGGTGAGCAGGGTTGGCTGGCACCTGTGAACCAATGGCTGTGGTAAACATTACTACCAATAAACTGGTTAAATGTCGTTTGCTTTTAAAAAATGGACAGATGTTCAAGTTTTCTGGTTCTTGTTTGAATTAGTTGTTCACATAGTTTCTATTGGTTGCTTCATATTTCGTAACTGAAAGCATTAAAACGTATGTATTTATAGCTGAGACCTTCACTTTTCATTTGCTGGTGGTTAGAATATTCTAAAATAAATTATGCCAGAGAAGTAGGCCTATTTAAGGGAGTGAGAAGTTTCAACCAGCCCTGAACTCCACTACAGCTGAGAGGAAGTAAGATATTTTCTACTATTCTCACGAGGTTGGATACACAATATCTGCACCAATAAAATATAACATTAATAATTTCTGTTCATATAAATTATTCTCTTACGCCCTCATTTCCCGATACACCTGTCTGTTAGAGATAACCCCCACCCAATGTCAAAAACTCCAATTCCGTCAAAACTCCTCTCTAATTCTGAATAAATAATAATGAAGACAATGGCTTAATACATTAATCTCAATATACTTAAATATTAATAAAGTAAGTCTGTATTAATATACTCTCGAGATGAGACTAAAAATGTCTCATTGGTTCGGTTTTATGAGCTCACGAGCTCCTCAGACAATAAACAGAGGGACTTCCGGTCTTACCTGCGGCATTTGAGGCAGAAAAGCAGCAGAAAATTAGAAGCAGCGATAATAACCGAGTTAAATCCATGGCGGTGTACTTTACACGCTCTCAGCTTCACTGCGTTGTGACAGTCTGACTTTCACAACTCCTTAAATGTCGGACAACTCATACAACTACACCCTGGGAGGACACACCCCGAGACTACCTGTTTGGACGCTGTGTACGTCATCAGTGACCCGCCTACTTTGTTTAGCCTGTGGTGGTTTCTCCATCACAGGTTTCTGTGGAGCTCACTGAACCCACGAAGAAGAAAACAGAAAAGTAAACATCCATAGTGAATAAAATCTACCTCATAGATATTTTTTTCCTTGAAATCTAACCTTCGAGGTAAATCAGTTCTGTTATATATTGCATCAACAGACAGACTGCTTTCAACAGTTTCACAATTTCCTACAGCAGAATCATTTTGTTCCTCTTCATACGGTGATGTGCAGTCAAAACAAACAAAGACAGGTTGTGCTGTATTTCATATAAAAACTGCCTTACAAGTACAACCAGAGAGGTGACCTTACATCAGAGGAAGTGTTCCAGGTAAATATAGCTGATGCTGTTGACTTCTGGAAACTATTTTTTCACTTCTTCTCTGTACTTATTTTGAGTGGACAGATGTAGTTTTGTGTTTTCTATAATCCAGTTATAATTAAGTTAGTAATAATGTTTTTTTTACAATATTGCTGAATATGCAGATTATTTTCTTGAGCAACTGTTTGTTTTTTTGTTTGACATTACAAAATATTTGAAAGGGGCAGCACAGCGATGGAGTGGACAGCACCTTCGCCTCACAGCAAGAGGGTTCTGGGTTTGAACCTGGTCTTGGGACCCTTCTGTCTGGACTCTGTATGTTTTCAGTCAGTAATCAATGCAGATTCACTCTCAGTTGATGGACTTATCAGTTAATTATTTTAGCTTTATTTTCAACAATTCCTGACAGAACTCAAACAGTGCGACGTGATAGGTGTAAACAGATACAAACTGGGTTATAAATTGATTCAACAAATACATATTATTGGACTAAATATACTCACCCTGAATAACACACCCTAACTGGTAATTTCAAGATCATGTGATCTCTCTCCCTCCCTCACTGTGTCAAAACTGCCCTTGTCATGTAGGATGATCTGTTAATAATACAACACTGAAGCTAACAAGTACCCAGTGTAAACATGTATATGAGTATTTTTACTTCCGTAAGAGTCTGAACTGTTGCATTCTGTAATTTAGTATGTAATTCAGCAATTCAGAAACCAGTTTGTACAACACTCTTTACCTATTTTGTTGAGCCTAAATATAGAGGCATGAACTCTATGTTTAATACCTTGGAAAAAATGTTTCTCCTGCTTTCTTCAAAAAGTAAGAAAATAAAATAAAAATACAAATTACATCCCATCCAACAGTGATTGCTAATTAGTCCTAAAGGCCTAATAAAACTTTTTTTCACTTTACAAGACCAAAAACTGAATCTATTCAGCAGAGGCAGTTTGCTGTTTAAGAAGAAGAAATACTTGATTGATCCGCAAGGGGAAATTCAATGTTTTTCACTCTGTTGTCATATACACACAGACCTGAAATACACAGAGGGACATGTCAGAGCGAGGTGGCTGAGCAGTTGGGGGTTTGGTGCCTTGCTTGGGGTCACCTTGGCAGTGCCCAGGAGTTGGCACCTCACCAGCTGCCAGTCCATGCCCCATGCTTGGTCCGTATGGGGACTTGAACCCAATGAAAATTAGTCATTCCTGACAATGAATGATGAAGAAAGTTGGAGAACAGTTAGATACAAAATTAGATGTAGGCTAATTTTCCCTGGGGGGGTGGGCCTTTGTTCCAGACCCCCTTAAGTTTTAGTTCGCACGAAATATTTACAGCCTCTGGTTCTGCCCCTGCTCTTTAGTTCATCTAAAACCATTTCATTAAAAAAAGTGATTTTTACCTTGATATAATTTGTTTCACAAAAGTAACGACATCAGTTCAGGAAATATTTTCTATTGTTTGGCAAAGAAAAATAAATTATGCCATTTACTGATACAATCATTTGCCATTAATCTATTATGGGGGATTAGATGGTGTTATACTCTGGCTTAGAATGCATCAGGACCTTTGGAAGACCAAAACAATAAACAATGAATTCACAGCAAAGGTTAAATATAAGGATTGTTTTGAAAATAAGGAACATGCAGTTTGACCTTTACAACTGCCTGCCTGACAATTAAGGCTGAGACAATGTCAGTAACCAAATACAAGGTTTCTGACAATTCAAGACTATTTAAGACATTTTTAATACCATAAAAAACTCAATATAATACCTGTTTCAGAGTCATACTGGACAAAGTATGATAGAAAAGCAGTGGAGATGATTAGGCCTACAATTATTTCTCATTACACTTTTTTTATCCAGTACTTTGCTGCTGTATAAAATGTATGCATCTGTTTTTATTTATGTTTTACACAGTGTCCCAACTTTTTGGAATTGGGGTTGTATTTCAGAATTTTATAAATTCAATTTAAGACTTTTTTTAATACCTTTTAAGACCTTTTTTGTAAGGAAATCGAGTTCAATGTTTTTTGAGACTTTTAGATCTGCAGACAGCGTGATAGGGGAGAAGTTGTACGTTTTCTTTATTGGCAAACTTTAAAATGTAGTCATACAAGTAAAAATGATAACTATAAAAACACACAAGATATACACATATTTCAAACTTATATCATACAACATGCTAAATCTAGGTCTCACTTCTTTGTGGTATGTTGATACGCTTACAAAAGAGTCATCTCAAAATAACAGCGTGGACTAAAAGATCAGACACGTAAAAAAAACACAGACCAAAGTTCAATCATTCATGGTCCAATGAAATGTAATAAAAACAGCAGAAGACTGCATTCAGCAAAGTGCACTGAATATCAGTTGTATTACCAAAACATATAAAAAAATAAAAATCTATTTACAAAATTTAAAAAGCAGTAACTTAGACAGCTTAAAGCTTCTAGGAGGACTACATTTCCTCACAGAGATGAAAGAAGTCACTGTGAGGAGTTATCTTACAACCTGAGATTTCAATGATGAAAAATTAGCTTAAACACCAAAAAAGCACTAGCACTCAGTGCTCCGCGTGTTCCCTGAATCAGACGTATATGCGCTGCTTTTCTTGGAGAACTTGAGAGCGCTGAAGGAGACCCTCATCCTCTCCACTGTCCGCTCACTCCTGCAGCGGAGAGTGTTTTTCACGTGATTCCTGAAGTCCTCAGAGATGAAGTAGTAAATGAAAGGGTCGAAACAGCTGTTAAGACTCGCTAAGCACAGGGTGGTGATGTAGAATCCATACAGGGTGTTGGTGGCGTCACCCAAAAGGAGGATGTAGTGCACCAGCAGCATAATATTACTGGGAGTGAAGCACACTAAAAACATCACCAGCACTGTGATGATCAAGACCACAGCTTTCTGTCGCCTCTTGGCGTTGGTGGGGTCCTCCATGTTGTTCCTGAGTGCCTTGAGCATAAGTACGTAAGATATGATGCACACGATGGTGGGGGCAACAAATCCCACAATTCCCATTGTCAGGAAGTAGCCCGCTGCTATTTTCTTCTGACTGGGCTTGGTGACATCATGGCAAGTGATGATGTTGAGTTCTCTTACCCGGACATCCTGTTCGTACAGGAAGAGAGGGATGGTGAGAAGCCAGACTACCACCCAGATTGTTATAGAGACAATGACAGCCAAGCGGTTATTCCTATGCCGCTGGGACAGCGGCTGTACCACGGCCCAGTAACGCTGAACACTTATACAGGCGATGAAGGAGATGGAGCAGTACATGTTGCCGTAGAAAAATGCCACCAGCACTTCGCACAACCCCTGTCCGTAGATCCAGTTGTTGCCGTTCAAGTGATACGCTATCTTCAAGGGGATCCAGATGACAAAGAGCAGGTCAGCCAGAGCCAGGTTGGCCATGTAGATGGAGGATGGATGCTTCTTCTTGGTCCTGAATAGGAACACCCAGACGGCCATGGCGTTGGTGGGCAGTGCCACAACAAACACAATGATGTAGATGATTGGGAGAAAGACGGTTGAAAGATGACTGCGTAGGAAGCGTTTGGCTTGGGAGCTGATCAACACCCCATCATTAGTCTCTGTAGAAGGGAAGCCTCTCGAATCTGTTTCAAATCATGAGATAAAAGCATATAAAAAAACAGAAGTACAACAGGCCTGAAATAGATGCAGAGACATACTACAAATTTATTTAAATGTGAAGCTCAGTCAAGGCTCATTTGTACTTCCTTTACATATGAAAATAGATACGCCTGTTTTATATGTTGTAAACGACAACGTCACTGCCCTTGTATTTCCATGTGTCCTTCATGATGGCATATAGCCAATAATGGCACTAGAGGGCGGAATCAAAAGATTCACACAACAACAACCACGGTGACAATGGAGGCGGTCACAATATTGTACCTTTTAACATTGGCAGGGGTGGTCTGTAAGCCACGACACACATCACCACATGGGGACAAGGAAGTCTTTTCATTGTATTATATATTTGTTCCGTTCCACCATTTTTTCAATGTCCATGTTGTCACTTTTGCATGTACCTCACTTGAACTACGTTACACTGCATCCACAATCTCTAGTGTTTTGTCTCTATCTTTAAGCTTTCAGAAAACAAATAAATGACGGAATGAATGCAGAGTACACACAGAAGGCTCCATGCATCTCTGCATCTAATGTTGAGGATTAATAAGCCCTAAGACTCAATTAGTGGCGAAAGAAGTATCCAGATCCTTAAGTAAAAGTACTAATACCAAAATGTAAAATTTACAGCCCAGTCACCGACAGAAAATGTTGTCATTGTACATTTATGTAAACCACAAACATGTTACATTTGTACATTTCATATGTATCACATCAATGTTGAAAATTGATGTAGTATATAAGCTGACTTCGTCTGCCCACAGCTGTTTTTCCAGCGGGAATTGTGCCCCCAAAACTGAGTATTTCAGCCAAAACATAATTTATTCCTAATTATAACCAAGTATACCAAGCATTATTAAAACATGGAGCTTTAATGTATCCACTTCATAATAACAAACAAATGTATAATATCCGTGGTTTGCAGAAATGTACAGTGCAAAATATATTAGACTGGATTGAAAATCTACTCCACTACAAGTAAAGGTCTTGCATTCAAAACCTTACTTATGTAAAAGTATATATCAATAAAATGCACTTAACAGCTGAATCAGTAATTCCAATGTTATTTCCATGGCTTAGAAAAGTTTAGTCAATGTTTGTGAACATGAGCTACTCTCTGTCAAAGCCAGAAACCAGAGAATTAAGTCTAATGCCTGATTTATGGTCCTGCGTTTAATCAACGACGTCGCTACGTCGTAGGGTACGTGGCTATGCAGGAGGCTCGCTGTAGCCCCCCGGCGTAGCCTGACATGCACCTCCCAAAAAATGTAACTACATGTCAAGGTGACGCAGACCCAGCGCAGACCAAGAGGACTGTGATTGGTTTGCTTGGTAGCAACGCATTTCCGGTTCCGTATTTCCAGATTGCGCCATCCCCGCCATCTTTTAACATCTTCTGTTGCGATGTAGATGTTGCAGTATTAAGGCCCATTTATGCTCAACGTTAAATACGGATACGGACCGATACGGATGGAGCCATCTGTCCGTGCTCCACGTTCATTTCTCTGTGACCGGAAAAGCCGGAAGCTAAATAAAGAATCAACTAGAGACGACGATAACCATTCAGGAAAGGAACGCAGCCCCCTACCGCTCTGGCGGTGAATTGCACCGCAACGAAATGGAGTGACGGAGAAGTTCAAAGGGTTCACGACGGCATCACGGCAACGACGTAGGTATGACGTCATTGCGTATAAATTCTGGAGCTGCTCCATAGACAATTAATGGGAGACTGATTTTGTGGACCCACAGAATGTTGTTTAATACCAAATGAACTTTTTCTACTGTAGTGTATTCAGTTCTGAAACAAATGTACCCATGTACTCAGAACATTCCCCTGGGTGCTCTCAAGGCCAAAACACACCGGCGGCAAACTCCACACTTCAAAAAATACACCCCTTTTATTTTCAATGCACAACCCCATACTGGCGGTGGCAAGACATGCCTTGGCACTCCTGGACGTGCCTCCTCACAGCCCTTTACGCCAATGTCCAATTTCCAGCCTCACTGCCCCCGGAATTGAATGCATATTTCCCCCACTCGCTATGTGCTTGAACATAGATTATCCTGTAGCAGCTCTTTTTCTCTGCTCCTATGGCAGCTCCTCCTCCTCCTCCTCCTCCTCCTCTGCTCACCACCGATGTATGAAGAGAACTCTGAAGCTGTTGCTGTGTCTCATATGTGACAAAGAATGGACGAAGAGAGACTCACTGTTGAGGTCGAGAAATATCCCGAGCTAAACGCCCCAATCCCATCATTATAAAGACAATGACCAAAAGGATATTGACTGGCAAGTCATAGCTCTGGAGATCAGCTCTCCAGG
This sequence comes from Epinephelus lanceolatus, assembly GCF_041903045.1. NCBI lineage: Eukaryota > Metazoa > Chordata > Actinopteri > Perciformes > Serranidae > Epinephelus > Epinephelus lanceolatus. The sequence continues at coordinate 7,050,934 of NC_135752.1, forward strand.
TGAGAAACCTACTTTAATTACGGGCTTCCACACATGGTTTTAAGCTAATGCATAGGTGGAGGAAGTACACCCAACGCGTCCAACGTGCACTAATGGTGGCATGTGACGTGCGTCACGTGACACACGGCAGTACCAGTGTGTTTTCAGCTTCAGTGGGTGCGGTTACATGATGGCTTCTCATTCAGAATGAAATCAATCTGAATGAAATCATTTGGAATTTAAGTTTTTCCATGTAGTTTACATGGGAAATTTTCATTCCAAATGAGGGTTTACACGGGAGATCAGTTTAATCGCCTTTTAATCACCTTTATTCGGGTCCACGCAAGATTTGGGGCAGGGAAGGTTTCTCATTGGATAGGGGGCCGGGCGGATGTTACGTGTTTACGTTTACCGGAAGAACACTGTAGTCCTCATTCCGGATAACAAGATGCTTGATGATGCTGTTCTTAGTGCCTATTTCGGGCTTGTTTTGCTTATATTCTTGAAGCAGCAGTACGACAACAACCTTGTTCTGCTAATGCTTTGTTTGTTGATGAGGAGAAGAGAGGTAGAAGGTCAAAGAAGGGAGACAGAAGACTGTGCTTTGGCGAATGGAAACCGGTTAGTGCAACGACCGGTTCTGCCACCGCTAGGTAAATCTCAGAGTTTCTGTATTTCCGACCATCCAATTTTGTCATGATATTCAAGTCTTCTAATGTAGAAATTAAAAAAAATGTTTCCGCTGGGACCATCTCTTGTTTTTAGAAGCTGCCATTTTGTCGCGCGCGCTATATACGTCATCGCGCCAGAAGGGCAAGGAAACGAGCATGCGCAGAAAGACCAGAATTGACTTAAAGAGGAATGAATGTACAAGTGCGAGAAATTCTTTCATTCGGAATTAGAAACGGAATATTCCAGCCCCTTATATAGGAATGAATTTTCAATTGCATTGGACATTTTCATTCCGAATTAGGTGTTTACAAGATTATTTTTAATAGGAATGAACTTTCATTCCAAATGAAAAGGGAATTAAACTGTCCATGTAAACCCACTCAGTGTCATCTAGAACATCTTCCATCATTCATTACATGCGTTTACATGGAGCCATGTATTCCTTTTGCATTCGGGTTGGAAGCCCTACCCGAATAGAAATGCTCCTTGTAAACACCTCAATCCGAATGAAAACAGCCAGCCCGAAAGAAAATCAAATCGGGTGCACAGGGGTGGAATATTCCTTTTCGGAACCCGAATGGAAGAATTTTTCTGTCTTGTATACACCTCCTACCCGATTCCAGCCATTTCATTCATTCTGCGCATGCTCGTTTCCTTGCCCTTCTGGCGCGATGACATATACAGCGTGCATAGCAACGGGCTGCATAGCAACGGGCTGAGATAGAGCAGTCGGACTCGTTGCACTCACCGGTTTCCATTCACCACAGCACGGTCCTCTATCTCCCTTCTTCGATCTTCTACCTCTCTTCTCCTCCTCAACAAACGAAGCATTAGCAGAACAAGGTTGTTGTCGTACTGCTGCTTCAAGAATATAAGCAAAACAAGCCCGAAAAAGGCACTAAGAACGGCGTCATCAGCCATCTTGTTATCCGGAGTGAGGACTACAGTGTTTTCTTCCGGTACACATAACATCAGCCCCGCCCCCTATCCAATCAGAAACCTTCCCTGCCCCAAACAAAGGCGATTAAACTGATCTCCCATGTAAACCCTCATTTGGAATGAATATTTCTCATGTAAACTACCTGGAAAACCTTTAATTCTGAATGATTTCATTCAGATTGATTTCATTCTGAATGAGAAGTCATCATGTAACCACACCCATGGAGCAGTTTCAGACTTTATACCCAATGACATAACAAATTTGACTTTTAGTGCTCTAGTTTAAGAGGGTTGTTCATTTTTACTAATATATTTGGACTGTCTTCGACCATAGGAATAAAATGGATGACTTTTGAAAATGGGTGAAGTTCCCCTTTAAGGTATGAAAAGTAAAACTGTTCATTGTGCAGTAAAATGTTCCCTGTTTGTATTTTAAAGACTGATTTTAAGCATAAGGCCATAGAGGACACATAAAGGAACACCCGAACCTTCAGTACCTTACAAACATTAAAACTAGACACAACTGGAGATACATGATTTTCACTGGACAGGGAGGGGATGAAAAAAATGTAAAACTGTAATCTGAAATGTAGTGGAGTAAAAAGTGAGTATTTCCCTCTGAAATGTAGTAAAGTTTAAGTATAAAGTTGCATAAAATGTAAGCAAACTACCTCAATTTTGTATTTAAGTAATCTACAGTAGTTAAGTAAATGTACTTTGTTAGGTTACCTTCTACAACATTTACTTTCGGCTGGGAGCACCTGTTCTCTACTTACAAACAGGCCTCTGAGCATGACTCATCTGCATTACAACTATCTACTTTACATATAACTTTATTACAGTGTGATCAAACTGCTTCTGACAGACTAATCCCCCCTATAAGGACCTAAATATCAAACATTCAGGGCCTACATTCGACGTAAAGCTCTTTATGGATCCATGTCATGCGTGAGCGGAAAGTTAAGACAATAAAAACAACAGATAGATATAAACAACTGAAACTTTACCTTGTTCACACAGGCAGCTCTGCACGCAACACAAAAATAGGAACAAGTGAACCCATGGCGTCTTCAGAGTCATGACTGCAGAGAGTAAAATGCAGTAGTGTCCGCGGGTGTGGCTGTGCTCCTCTGTGTCGATGTTAAACTGACATGCCCTCTTCATACAGACGTTATAGACACCTGCGTGATGTCATCGCGACTCAGTCACGTGACGTACCGAGACAAGTCAGGTGCCTGTGCTGTTGTTGAGAGTTTGCCTGGAGGGCTTTGAGTCAGAGACGGATAGGCAAAGGTTAGGAAAAATTAATCTTGGCTGGAGTTAAAATTAATGTATTTCTTAAAGAAAGCACTGAAGACAAACTTCTCCCTTGTGTTAACTGGAGCGGATGTTTCTGTAGGACGGGCGGAAACAGTTAAAAGCCCGACAGTCTATGGTTAAAGGTGAACTGCACCTCAAGAAAAAAAAAAAAAAAAGGTGAACTGCACCTGTGTACAAGATCAGGTGGTTTCCAGGAAGTCATACAGGAAGTCACAGAAATATTTTAAGAACAAAGTCAATTTATCGTAAAATTAAAAAGATACTTGAATATAAGTTTCGCATGAGCAGTATAATGATGCATAAACCAACACACTGTTGGGAGACATAAACTGGTAGATTATAGTGGGCATGGGCATTCCTAGGATTTGAGGACACTGGGGGGCTTAGCCCGGACCTCTGGGGGGGGTCCCAGGGGATCCTCTCCTGGGAATTTTTTTAAACAAGCTCTATTTCATGCTTTTTAAGCTCTCTAGCATTTTATTACCCTTAAAAACTTTTTTTTTTCCAATTTTATTTTCCAGATTGATCATGAATTGTAATGTAAAATATTAGCCTAGTATTTGTTAGTAATTAGTATTGAGCAGAAACAGAATACTTTGCAACAGCTATCATTAAAATGTAGAGAATTTTGAGGTACTTGTACAGGAGTATTTCCATTCTATGCTACTTTATTTTTACAGTCTATGCTTTATACTTATACTTCTTTACATCTCAGAGGAATATATATAGTCTACTTTTTATTCGACTACATTTATTTGTCTGCTTTATGACAGTTTCAGACTACACAACAGTTTTGTACTTTCTAACAGTCACTATGTCAGATTAGGCGATTGTGGAGTCTTGAATCTTGCCGTGACTTGGCCAACAGACATGACACACTAACGTCATACGTCATACCTGGTCGACTTTCACGACGTGCGTGATGTCATCAGATTATTCTTGTACTATTTTTATTATCATTACTATTGTTTCAGTCACTGTGGCTGTTCATGTGCCAGCCAAAATGTTGTTGTAGTAATATGAAATAGTGCCACCTGATCATAGTCGTAGGATTGGGTAGGGACGGTAGGGACACGTCCCTACCAATATTCAGCCCCTTCTGTATTGTCCCTACCAATATAAACACTGGCTGTCGGCGTCCGCTCAATATGGTACACAAAGGCTTAACAATCGGTGGTGTCTACCATACGTCCCACCTCTAACCTCGTATTGCTCATCAATTGGCTCTACTGTTATTTTGGTAACGTGTGATTGGTCCTCCCCAGCGCCGCTCTCTTTACTGACTTTGTGTGTGCACGTCACCGTACAGTTCACGGCAGTTCGTGAGGGAACGACACATACATGCGCGTCACCGTTAGCGCTCCACAGCGGAGCGCTGAGTGTGAACGGTGAGTCAGTTGGTTCAGTAAATAAGCTAAAAAAAATAGTATTTTCTGCCAACACCTGTTGATGTTAGGCTAACTGAATGGCGTTCCTTGGCAACTCTTTGCTAGATAATGAGATGCTAATGAGCTAATACTAGCTGAGCTAAGTTTGGCAACTATTAGATCAATATTATATGCCAGAGAACATGAAATTCCACTTCACATGCTCCATCAGCAATCATAGATGTCATGTAGTGATGACACAGTTCAAATTAATGTTTGTAGTAAGATGACATGATATAAACAGTCTGAATAAATAAAGTGTAAACACTATAAATAATAGCTCCTTCAGTGACAGTCTTCAGCATCCATGGTGTGTGAAGGAGAGACTTAGGAGAACAGAGATCCACTGCTCCCAGTAAAAACACCAAAACTGAGTCATATTCATATAATAGATATTGGGTGTAAGTGCAACATTTTGCACACAGTTGTATTATAATGATTTTGGAGCATTTACATTTTTGTTGATTGATTTTATTTATGTTTAACACGATTAAGCTGACTAACTTGTGTTGACATTATGGCTGTTCTTTAGCCTATATATATTCAGATGTTGTTTAATAAATTACACAATTGTAAAACATACAGTATGACTGTTGCATCTCAAATTGTCCCACTGTTCACATGTCTTGCATCAATATATTTTTTGTCAGATGACAAGTAGTAGAGAGACTGGAGGAGATGGAGGAGGAGAGGCAGGAAGAGAGACAGGGGGAGATAGAGGAGAGACAGGAGCCTCACAGGTGAGATTGAATCGTGAAGGATGTTGATAGTGAGATTCAGCATTGTGATTCATGCATAATATATGTTTTTACCCAATATCAATATCAATTCGGATCACTATTATCAACCCAACTGCAGACTGCAGGCTGGTACTGAAGTTAAGCCCCTTCGGAGTATACTGTTATTGTTATTATTATAGTTTACCTAGTTTACCCTGGGAAGCACATACGGACAGATGTGGTGAAGTTATCAGTGTATATTCATGTAACTGATAACATTAGAAAATACATTAACTGAGACATTCTTGTATTTAGTGTAGATATCTAAATATGCATTATAAAGCAGTGATCAGTTTCACATGACGTGAAATTGCATTAAAAAATCATCAACGTACAGGTCGCCGCCATGGAGCACTTTTATGTCCCTACCAATGTGAAAATCAAACCTTGCACCTGATGGCAGGAGCCTCATTTGAAGCACCACATGCAAACTATGCAAGTCACTGAATCCTGCAAATGTTTCACAATAAAAGCCTTTTTAGAAAATAAAAGGATTCTCTCAACCAAAATTATAAGGGACTTTTAATTTTAAATGGATAAAAGACATGTTGAGTTTGAAATGACAGCGTGATGCATTAACTTAAACAGGGCAAACGAGAGTGAAATAAAAACTAAAAATGGAAGAAGAAGAAATAAATGGCTGTGTCAAATGTAGTCTGTTTCAAATGAAGTTGGTACCCTCTGCACTTGTGGTAAGTAAAAGCCCCGCCACCATTTATGAATTTATTCCCTTCTCTATTATGAAGAAATAAAATTCTTTGCTAGCTTGATGCTAATGGCAGTACTCAGCGGGTTGCTAAAGTGCATCCGCTGTTTCACGCCATCATTTTCTTCTTTTTTATGCTGTGTGATAACGTCCATAGAGGAAATGTCAAAAAGCCTGGGCTGTTGTTGCCATACAATTGTCCACAGCAGATCGCTCTTTGCTCCTATTGGTCAAAGTGACGGCTGTCACGGGAGAAGTTATGGAAGACAAAAAGAAAAACATCATAGACCTTCTGTTGGGATGTTGTGAGGAAAAGGTGAAGCTTTACCTTTATTAGCTGCAGTGTTAAAGTGATGAACACATAATTCATCAACAATAATAATAATCCAGTAATATAATATACATGATTCTGAAATTGGCCATCCTGCATAATGGGTACTTTTACTTTCAGTATTTTAAGTATACTTTGATGCTAATGCTTTTGTGCTTTTACCCAAGTAAGGTTTTAAATGCAGGACTTTTACTTGTAACAGTATTTTTACACTGTATTATTGCTGCCTTACCGTAAGTAAAAGATCTGAGCACCGAGTTTCGAAGACATGTTTGCCTCATTTATGAAACACAAGCATTAAACGGATCAAAAGGGATATTTCCTAAAGTATGATATGATTGAGATCATGCCTGGGCCTATTTCTGTTTTCCCTTACAGTACCTGTGACCTAATGAAGAATGCAGAACAGAAGCTACTTCACAGCTGTACAAATATGCACAAGGGTTAGTGTGTAGCCTTTGTTATGTGGTAGACTATACTAAGTGCAGTGTTTAAGTTTGGCTACTGTGTGGTTGCTGAATCGAGTCTTCCTTCACTACTTCTGTTTGTCTAAGCTGCTGATGGCAATGTCAAACAGTCTTTCATGATCATGATCATACAGGCTTACTTGTTATGGTGGGCTGGTTTAGAAATTTGATCTTGCTGGTCTACCTGCAAAACCTGTATTTGTAATGGCCCCTGATTCAAGTCCAGCTGAGGGTCCTTTGTTACATATCTTAACATATTCTATATAATAAACAATTAAAATGCTTAAAAACTACGGGTACTTTGTTGCCATAGGCTTTACTTCCTCATTGTGTTGGGTCCCACAGACCCCACTGCTGTATGTGTACGAATAATAATGATAACAGCAAAAGCTACCATTTCTTTTTCTTCTGACCTTAAAAGTTCTAAAGTGGTAACTCTTCACTTTGCTATAAACTTAAACATTTAATCATGGAGGAATCATGGATCACCAGGAAGAGATACAAAATGACCAAAAAATAAAAAGAATGACCTCAAATAGACAAAAAGTTACGTAAAAACTACAAATACCCCATTTCCACCAAAATTAGTGTGTGTTCAAATACGGATAAACCTGCTAAAAATGAGCTATACACTCCTTTACCATTGCCAGTAGACCAGAGCTGAGTACATGGCTTGGTGTGTCACTTTTGCCGATACAGACAGGCCCAAGAACAGGAAAACAGTAGAGAGGAGACCTCTGAAAAATTGACAGTGGTTTTGTATTTTTATACTTAGTCTTCTTGTCATTGCATCTTGCCAGTAAAGGAGTTTAAATTAGCGTGTTCATCAGTGTGTTTTGTTCCCAAAACTGCCGATCAGAGCTGGAGGCGATAAATAACCATCACTACTGCAGAGGCACTGCATTTAAAAGCCAGATGTTAGTGACTGTTAGCGGGACTTTGTGCAGTGGGAAAGGGGCTCAAAAGATGCAAAACCACCACAAAGTCTGTGTCTTTCTCCTATATGGGAGAGGTGGTGGGGCCACTGGCGCCTACCCCTATAGGCAACACTTTTTTCAACTCTTTTTAAGTTAAAACGTTGTTGCATAATATTAAATTGAATATTTTCAATATAAAATGTAATTAAAAATTAAATAAATTAATCTTATTTACATTTAAATAATCGTATTTGAATTATTCTGCACCCCATTTTCAATCCAAGTGGCATATTCCAGGCAGTACCAAGTGCACCATGGTTGCCATGTCCACTTATTAGAAGGAGTTTGGATTGTTAGTATTTCTGTAAATTTGCTTTGGCTGAAAGCTAACACACCTGATTAACTGATGAATCTGTCAATCAGAATCATAAATTTGATTGACAGATTTATCAGCCAATGGTGACGTTCGTTGACCTGCGACGTCAGGGGAGTCTCAAAATTCACCACACAGATTTCTCTCACAAATGTAGAGAGGTTCACAAATGAGAAGCAGTTTGTAAATGCACACTCAGCGATTCATATGATCTGTGAATTTATATTACAAGTGTGCCTCAAAACAATATTTGTGAAGCAGAGCGTGTGCATTTCCGAATTTATATTACAAGTTTGCATGAAATTTTTTATTTGTGAACCAGAGCGTGTGCATTTGTGAAACAGATCATGTGCATTAGTGAGTCCGAAATACAAGTGCAAACCAGAGCATGTGCATTCATGAAAAACCCTGCGTGAGTTCATTCATTATGAGACTGATCTGACCCCATACCCATGGGTGGGGCCTTTTGCATATCTGTACCCAGGGGCCTATTGTCTCATAATCCACCCACGCATTTAATGAAGGTGACAAAATACAGATGGATTATTTTTGATTATTTGGTATTTTAACTCTGCAGTGTTGCCGATGAATGCAAACCAATTTGTCCATGCACTATTAAATTCTCTGTTTTTCCCTAAAAACCACAGCTAGCCTAGCGAGAAAGACTCAAGACTACAGTGGTCATCACGAGTGATGTTTTTAGAGACATATGACGCACAGTTTAATTGATGAAATGTTAAAACATTCTTTTAGATCGGTATATAGGCTATGCATTTTTACAGTTGTCGAATGTAAGGATCCCTTTAGGCCTACAACAATAAATGAAAATTAAAATGTTGACAAAAGGAATAGTTATTAATTTCCAAATCATTTTCTGTCAAAGCCACAGGGAGCCATTGGAGATGATCTAAAGAGCTGAATGTGGCTCTGGATTTTCAGGTGACTATACACTAATAAAACATAGTACTGTACATAATATGATATGCCATTTCTGCCAATAAGTGCCCCTAAGTAACACACACTGGACCTTTAATTGAACAAGTTTTAGACCGCTGGTTCAACAAAACAAGACATTTGAAAATGGCTTCTGAGGAACTGTGATGGGCAATCTTTCACTATTTTTTTATATTTTGCACTGTGAACAATTAAACAGTTAATCAAGAAATTAACTTGCAGACTCCTCAAGTGGACACAGAGAAATGAACTACAGAACAACCAGCTTTGTCAGCTTGGATTGAAAGATTCAGAAGGTATTTATTCAGTCATAGTTTCTTAACACTATCCTAAGACTAATACACAGTGAAAGAGAAGTGGCTGAGGTCAGATTCTATCCTTCAGGTTACATTTTATTAACAGTATAGTAGCGCAACCTGCTGGAGGAGAAAAAAATCTGGACAATGGTGTAGGATGACAGCATTATGAGAGACATTTAAAGTACTTCACAATTCCAACCAGCAGAGGACAGCATGAAACAAACTACACCCATTACTGTTCATTGGATATCTTTAAAGCAATATCACAAGGATATTATACTTAGAGGACAAAAGTGGCCAAAAAACAAAAGTAGTAAGCATATATATATTTTAAGTACAAAGTAAGACATGATTAACAGCTTTTCAAATGTGAAACATAAGCGCTTGAAAATAAGCTTCTCAGCAAAACTACATACAGAAAAGTACAAAAATAAGACAAAATAGAAAGTAGTTTACTTCCATTAAATGTAATACTCACAGGTTCACTTGCAGCTTATAAACTCATAAGCTTTAACACATATGCAGTGCAAAAATAAAAGCATTTCATAGTATCAAGTGTTCAGCAGAATTGTTCTAAAGCACATTCTTATCTAATCTTAGCTTCCTTCCTTCCTTCTATTTTTACTTCATTCATCAGTTAAAAGGAATTTATGTCATTGCACATTGTTATGAAACCAAGACTTTTAGGTATTTGTGTTGGTATGACAGGGTTCAGTTATCCTCCCTACATTCTAATCAGGAAAGAAAAATACATACAGACAGCTAAACCCTGTAGATTATCTTTGTGCTCTTTAGTTACTGTTACTTGGACTTCATAATAAAATATTTCTATTACTTTAAAATCAGATAGGAGTCAGTTTAATGTCTTTTCAATACGAGTCTATCAGACCAGCAGCTTCTTGTACTGGCTGTTGAGGTTGGCTTGGAAAGAGTCCGCTTTGGTGACTGAGGAGTTTATTATGGAACTTTCTGTACGACTGGATTTCAGGATCTTTCTGCTGCTGGATCGACAAGAGTCAGAGGTTGTATGGCTGCTGCTGCTGCCGTCTGTAATCTTCTGACACCTCAGCACATTGGACAGTTGTCTCTGGCACTGGGATGATCCAAAGTAGTATACCAGAGGATCCAGGACACAGTTGAGACTTCCCAAACACATGAAGACCAGATAGACTGCGTAGGAGCCATCGGGTGCCTCCTTGCTCTTCTCCACTCCTGCGTTGAACTGCAGGTAGTGCGCTAGGAGCAAACAATTAGTGGGTGTGAAACAGAGCACAAACATCACCAGCACGGTCAGAGCCATCACCACTGCTCTGGTTCTTCTGCGTGAGCGTCCTGGAACCCCTCGTGGGACCCTGCTCAGAGACCAGATGACCCGTGTGTAGGACACCACAATGATGAGCAGAGGCAGGAAGAAGAGGGCGCAGCAGAGGGTGATGAAGTAGATCTTGTAGCGTGTGATTAGCTCATGTATGTACTGGACATCATGGCAGGTGGTGATGTCCAGCTGTCTGATGTGAACAGTCTGGTTTGAGAGGACAAGGGGCACCGAACCAGCCAAGGATATTATCCACATGGTTACACAGGCGATGGTTGCGTTCCGTGGCCTTCTCCAAGCCAGGGAGTTGATGGGATAGACCACAGCGAGAAGCCGGTCCACGCTGATGCAAGCTATGAGCAGAACAGAGCAATACATGTTCCAGTAAAAAGCTGCAGTGACCACACGGCACATGAGCGGGCCGAATATCCAGTTGTTGCCGGCAAAGTGGTAGGAGATCTTGAAGGGGAGCAGCATGGCGAAGAGTAGGTCGGCACAGGCCAGGTTCAGCATGTAGATGGCTGCCGGCTTCTTAGGCCGGATCCGCCGAGCAAAGGCCAACACTGCACAGATGTTGATCGGCACACTAATGAGGCAGACCAGCGTGTAGAAGGAAGGAATGAGGATGGTGGACACGGGGCCTGTCAGAAACAGCAGTGCCTCCTCAGAGATATCCTGCCCGTGGAAGATTGTTACATTACGCTCCCAACCACTTCCATTCGCTTTGTCTCCATAATCATCTGAATAATGTTCATAAGGGTCTGGTATTTGTTCAGCTGAACTGTCAGAGATTGCAAAGGACCTCCCTGGTACACTGCCTGGAGAGAGAAAGAAATGTGTCAGAGAGAGGGATTATTCAATCAGGGTATTTAAAAGGTATTTTATTATTCATATAGTGATTAATATTATAGAGCTCATCTTTTTTTCAATCTATTTATTTTAAAGAAAATGTAATGGATGATTTGAACCCTTTATGGTATTAAGTTGCCTCAAGGTAACGTACCCATTTTTTAAAAAAAATTAGACTCACACAAGACATCCTGAATTAGAATGCTGCACTTCAAAAAAGACTAAGGGCCCCAAGGAAACCAATAATACTGTTCATATTGTAACATGACTCTCTGGAGGACATGTTGAGTCCCTTTGTTGGCGCCTTCCTCACAAGGTTCAGCTCCATCAATTGTCTCCAAAAAACTTAGACATATTTTTCTGTCATTTTACAATTTGTAAAAAATAGATTCACAATAAAAGATAACTAAAGTTTAATCTCCAATCGTTTATATGTTTTTGATAATTAAGTAATAGAAAATTGTTAAAATGCAAATGTTGCCCTGAAGCAGCATTGTACTTTTATGAATCCCCACCATGACAGGTTTTGGTTTAGTGTATCTAGGTTTGTATACTGTTTAAATGCATAACAGGCATCATCATTTCCCTTTACGCTCTGCAAATTAACCTAGATACATTTCATAATGTTAGTTAGTTCAGGTTATGTCATTGTATAGTCTACTGACAGTGCACTTTGTGTGTCGTCTCGTGTGTCGACACTATGCCTATATTTTACACCTATTTTTTTTCCCATTTACAGAATGAATGCGATATTATTTTATGGCTCTTCAAATTACAAGAGGGTTAGTACTACCAGTTGTCAAGAAAGACACACAGCAGGACACTGAAAACAGGTGTTAAAATGTAAAACAGATAATCAAACACTGATATGTAATTCATTAACCTGTTTTGAAGAGGGTTTAAATAGTTTAGTTTTCAAAAACATTGTTGATATCACAGTTTGCTGAATTTATGCTTACACTCTTAAACACATTCATTCCAACGGTTTGTCCAGGGTCGTACAGTGTTGTCAGAGGGTAACGAATGGGAAAACTAACTTAGGAAAAGAGTTAATTTTGAATGTTTTTCAATTTTAAATTGTATAAATTTTAAACTTAAAGGTTTCTTAATATTTTCTATGAATACTGTACTTAATTTCCATTTCGTACCATGATGGTATAGTGTTGTTTTAAGGTAATATACCCAAAAGTGTACCCTAGATCAACTTTTTTTTTTTTTTTTTTGAAAATTTCTTTAAATTCTGTTTACTTGGTCTATTTACTTGGCCTTTTTTTTTTTTTTTAATTCCAACTGGCATCATAATGCGTAGGCTACCATAGAGGGTTAACAACTGGTTAACGGTTTCATTAGGATTTGGAAAGTATTTTTCCACCAAAAAATGTAAAAAAAAACCTAAAAAAAAAAAATATATAAAATATTAATTTTCTATTCTTTTCTCTATTTCAAATTGCAAACTGATGATCTTTGGTTTGTGGGGCTTTAGTTGGACCAAACATTTGTCCAGCATTTGAAGACCTTGGGCGGTGGTGATGTTTTTTTGTTTGTTTGTTTGTTTTTAAACTATATGATAAAATCAACATAGAAGTTGATAATTACAATTTAAAAAAGTTACTTTCACCCCTCTTCTACTATTCTACGTTATAGGGCTGCAACTAAAGTTTTTATAATGGATTAGTAGCCAAAGTCCAAGGTGACGTCATCAAATGAATTTTTTTGTTTGTTTGACAAAACTGTCCAAAAAAAACCAAACACGTTTAATTTTGTGGGTTTATGACAAAGAAAAAAAGAAGCTGGAACCAGAGACTGTTTGACGTTGTTTCACTAGTTCTGCTTGAGTAATGAAACATTATTTATCATGAAAATTATTTGCTGGTTAATTTTCTTCCAGTCTGTTATCAATTAATCTACCAATCGTTGAGGCACTATTATATTGTATAGGCTACAATAAATCATATCATACATATTCTACCATATATAGCCTATTACTGTACAACGTTACATATTTGTGATAAGTCACAAAATAAAATAAAATCCTGTTGTCTCAACTTCAGTAGAAAGTGAGTTGAAGTTTTCTTACCGTTCCTGTCTGCAGCCGAAGCGGCGCGCGCACACACCAGAACCAACAGCAAAGTTTTTAAACACACTGGAAACATGTTGCAGCTGGAAAATGAACTCAAAACATCAGGAGAGAGAATATTAAATATGATAATCTGCGTTTGAGTTCTCCGTGTTCCTCGTGCCTCCTCCGGTTTATTACTGCCGCTGATCACTGTGCAGTGAATGTAGGCTATCACAGGTTCCGCCCACAGTCCGGTGGGTCCGGAACGCCCCGTGTCCACTAATCAACTGCAGTCTGCACTCACAGAGACATTCCTGCGGTCTGATGTCACCTTTCCCGTCACACAGCAGCAGCCACATTCAGTCAAACCATTAATAATGTCAGAGCTCGAAATGTACCAAAACAGACACAGATCATTTTCTGGCAAATTGTGAAGTCAAGTGTGAACTTCTACTACTACGAACTATTAGAATTAGAATTATTATTAATTTTTATTTTCTTTGAAATTGTTTATAGATATCGCGATAATGTGAACTCGTATCTGGAATAAACTTCCTGTACACTTGAGGTGTGCCTCAATACAAGCTTTTATTCTTCTAAATGAGACCTAAAACTATTCTGTTTGCCACTGCTATTATTTAAAGATGTAACATTGTCATTCTTCCATGCCTTTTTTCTTTTTGTATTTTCTGTTTAATTTCATGTATGATTATACATAAAGCACTTTGAATTTCCTTTAAGTCTTAAATGTGCTAAAGACACTTGGGTTGTGTTTACACTTTCAATAAAGTGATCGCAGAAATATGGAATTGTTGTCAAAATTATGCAATTGAGTGATCCAGGAGTCCTAAAAACAGGAAATGAGTTAGAATTTTAGCACTCCCAGTTTCCCCGTCTCTGGAATGAGGTCTGACGTTAACAAAAGCTTAAGAGACTTTGATTTTTCGTTCCACGATACAAAATACATCAGTAAATACCCCACTGATGAATGTTGATGAGCTTTTATGTGTCTTAAAAGAGGTGGTTGCTAACAAGTAGCTAATGAGACTACAGAAAGTCTTTACACTGAACATGACTGTACAGTCTTGTGAAGTCATGTGACTGTAATGCAGTTCATTTACTGCCTAACGTTAGCTTTTATACCCCTGGTGCTTGCATTTAGGCTTCAAAAATCATGAAAGTGGTGTTCATTTGTGAAATTATCTTGCTGAACAAAACATGAAGTAGCCTATCATAAACTTTTGTTCGCCAAAGTCATTCTCTGCAATAATCCAAAATCCAATAGAAAAATCCCATTGGCTCTATAAGGTAACCAAAGCAACGCCAAGTTCTGCGTCGGCCTACATCCTGGCAGCACTCTATAGTGTCATGGCTGCCATGGCAACAATAGGATTGCCGAGGGCAACCTAACTCAGTCATTCGGTTGTTAATCATTTAATCTGAAAGTGCAATTTAGAAGAATAACATATCCTTTATTAATTAATATTTTTTGCTGTGTTTTGTACACACAGGCCTGAGATACATACATGCACAAACAGGACCTATCCATGCATTAAATGGTGAGGTGTCAGAGTGATTTGACTGCCTTGGACAGGCACCCTGAGCAGTTGGAGGTTCAGTTGCTCAGGAGCACCTTGGCAGTGCTTAGGAGGTGAACTGGCACCTCTTCGGCTACCAGTCCACATTCCATGCTTGCTCTGTATGGGGGCTTGAATCAGCAAGCTTCTGGTTCCCAAGTCAAGTCCCTATGGCCTGAGCTACTGCTACTCACAACTTTATCATTCTGTTCTCCAGGGTTACCACAGAAGCATTTTAATAATAAACAAATATTTAGGTAAGTGAAGATGTATTCACATTTTTCAAAACAAATGTTACAAAGTGCTCCAGAGTAAAAGCATTTAACACAAAAGCAACAAAATAGAATCAACACAATGACAAAACATGAGGTTGGTTGTCTGGTTGCATTTATCACTAGCAGAGGTGTGAGATCATACATGTGGTTATGCGTATCAGTGAGCTTTTGTCTGGGTGTCTGGGATTTGTGTGTATATGATACTCTGCTTGTTGCTGTTATTAAAGCAACTCTCAAGAAGAAGAGAAAACTGTAACGCCTAACAAAAGGTCACGTCTTTAATTCATTCATTCTTTTAGGCATTTGAGGTGATGTATCCAAGAAAAATGAGAGCTACAGAACTGAATAGAGTGTTTATCCATTATCAACTGTCAGTGGTATTGTTGAATATCAAAGTGGAGTGTCAGAGTTTTGGGGGTTTCCTTTGGGTTTTGGGATAAAAACATCCACCACCTTCAGAGGATGTAGGAGTACTGATTGTACACAAACACATGAATCCCCAGAGATGTTTAAGTGCTTCCTCTGTTTGGAGCAGCTGAATCTGATCATATAAACAGTGAATTACAGAGAGGCAGTTAGGTTCAAGAACAGGTTATGATTTTATAGGATGTAGAACACATTTCGTTTGAACATTTGTGATGAGTTTGGAGTCATATTTTTTTCATTGCAACTACATGAAAACATTTCTTTAGAGAGTGCGTCATGATGTTCTCAGCATGCGACAGCCACCAGCTGTCCCTTCTTTGTCCCTTTTTTCCCGTGTGGTTAAAGTCGTTGTTTACTTGTTTCTGTGAACATGTTCAGACTCTCTTTCCAGGAGATCACATGATAATTATTTGTTATTTTGCAAATGGTGAGATGGTTCCCACTGCTTCTGGTAGAGATCAAGATTAACCAAGTAATGTTAGCATTGACCTTCACATATGGCATTTACAACTGCAGTTATCAAGCACTGAAGTAAGGACAGACATGAAAACAAAAAGTGGGACAGAGAAAGTGTTTGTTAGAGCGAGAAAGAGAAATATGTTGAATACTTCTCTGTGTAAGATGAAAAGGGGGACGTGATGGGGGCAGGATGGGGTGGGAGTCGTCTGACTCATTCATCCTGAGCTTTATATCCAGTGGGACTATCTGAGCTCACAGACAGACTAAACCCATTTCCTCTTAAAAATATTTGTCACAATGACCTGTTTCTTATTTTTAAAACAGTTCTGTTATGTAACGTGCCAATGATTACACTTAACTTTTATGCTTCTACAGGTCCTTAAAGATGTACTATGCAGGCTTTTCCCTAAAAAGCAATGTATTGACTCATACAGAAATAATCCCACTTAGTCATCACCTATGACCCCCTCTCAGTGTGTGGTAGTGTATTTATCTGCAGGGACTCTGCCCTCTGCCTCGATTGTTTTATTTTTTTCTTATTCTCTGTGTTCAGGACATTTATGGGCGTGTACCCCCACATAGCTCAGGTGAGGTCAGAGCTTTATAAGAAGGTAGCAACCAGCTGCCAGACTGGAAGCAACAGCCGTCCAAGAGACAGTGCAAATATAGAGAGGCGAAACACCAAACAAGAGTAAATCTGGGGTTGACTTTTACTTTTGCTTTTGTTAGCGAGTGTTTACACATTGGTATTGGCCAATATTTGCCCTTTTGACTTCCATCAGCCTATCATCAAATAAAATAACTTTCACTTATGGCAGTGGCTGATGTTTTACTGTTGTGTCATGTCAATTTTGGGCAGGCTAAGAAGCAGAGCTCAAGAAAGACTAATGGCGTCCTGTTGTCCCAGGGACATTAGCATGTAACCGAGGTGATGCATTCAAGCTACATATATACATTAAAAATGAATATTGGGTGAAGGAAAAGTATGACATTCTCATGATATGTCTAAATGTAATCTTGTAAAATGTTGTTTTTGTCAAGATACTTGAGTAAATACAGCTGTTTGAAGGTGAAATTTGTTGATATAAAATAGATATTAGAGGGGTTATTATGGTTTATTATATATAGTAAAAAGGATTTTGGAGCAGTTAAAATAGTACTTTTCATGTGAAGGGTTATTTTAAAGGTTGTTTCATACATTTGTATGGTTGAATTTTTGGTCATTCAAAGGTAGTGTGAAGAAGGACTGAATGACTGAATGATAACAGTTTAAAAAATAAAATAAACAACAACTTAAAAACAGCAGCATCGGCTATTGGACAATTTGTTATTTTAAACATCTGTACTGGCCCAGAATTACACAATTGGTGCCTACTTACAACCAAAGCACTCCTTCAAATTAAAGTTATCTTTTTTAGGAAAAACTCAGCCAGCCTATTTAAAGAACACTGTACTGCTTAACACATGTTAAGCATGCATGTACAGACACATAACACATTAAAACAGAGTGCTGTGGAACTCAAAATGTTAACTGCACCAGTATTAGTCTATGCACATCAGAAAATTTGTAATATTAGCTGTAAACTAAGAAACCAAAGTATATTAGTATGTGATTCTGTAACCCTTCACACTGACACAGTTTTAACTAGACTGCTACAGCAGTGTAATCAAATTCCTCACGAGTTTTGGCCTTTTGGGGCAACAGAAACAAGCTGTGAACTTGACCATTACAGTTGTGACATGGTGAACAGCTTTCAATTTGCACACTGATCAGATGTGGAGCAACAATGTTATTCATTTGAAGTCGTGCTTGTATCCACCAGATGAACTCTATATTTGCTCTGGTTTTGGTCTCCACCAACTCCTGAGTGTAATATCTTTCATTTTAGCTGCTAAATGCTCAACTGTGTTCACTAGCTGGTCTCATACTGTGTCTGTCTCCTAATGACTTTACTTGTTCTTTTATCTCAGACATGTTAGGATATTACATACCTTGACATGTTTTGGTGGAAACTTCCGCCTTCCTCAGAAGTGTTAAGAACAACTAAAGTCATTATTAGAAACTAAAGACATAATGAACACCACTGAACTGTGTCTGTCTCCTGTGTGGTGCTGCATGGGCAGGAAGTGTGCAGTGGGTTTATCAGAGCTTCTTCTCTGTCTGATATGGCTGAAAACAAGGCTATGAAAGTGAACCAAAACAGAAAAGTCGCAGGTCACGAAACCAAAATAGAGCAGAAAGATACTATAAAGCTCCACAGGGCTGAGTGAACTGCAGAGCTGGGTGATAATTATCTCCTGATGCCATCTATTGTTGATATAGAAATATCAATTATAGGCACTTGAAATTCTGTCATGAGAGAAAGTGCAGCTGGACGTGGTGTCTACTTCAGAGGTTATGTTGTTCCTGCTGTGTGCTGAGTTTGGGCGTAAACTAAGAGCTCATTCCTTCTCCTGGGAGGAGGCAGGATACAGACTGTGGGAGATTAGGTCCAGAGTGAAGTCAGTGGCACAGTTCCAGGCCAGTGTTTCAATTCCTGTTGTTTTTCTCTATCCACTTTAGCACATTTTATCGTTCTTTGGGCATCGTCCAGTCAGGATGAGCTGTGAATTCAACAATAGGGTGTTGAAACTGTTGGGAAAAGGAAAAGACAAAAACAAGAAGGTGAACAGTGAGATGTGTTCTACGTGTGCTACTGTGTTCTCAGTCAAAGGTTAAATTTTATAAAATGTCTCAGCTGGTCAAAAGAAATCCCTAAATCCACAAATGTCTGTTTGGCATTCATTCTTGAGAAGTTGGGTAGGTCAGCTTGTGTTTAAAGATTCAGAGAGAGAGAGAGAGAGAGAGAGAGAGAGAGAGCGAGAGAGATGGTGGAAGAGATGTACAACTGTGAGAACCAAAACCGGCAGTCAGGCATAGTGTGCATACGTGTGTGCATAGTATGTGTGTATTTATACCCTTCTGAAAGAGGAACTATGTATTCTGGTCCATCAGACAGAGGTGGTGTTAAACATCCTTTAAGAATATCCAAATTGCAGTCAAAGGAACACTTTTGCTTTGATTGCAGTTCTTCAAAAGTGTGTCAACATTCAGCATGCATGAGCAAAAATGTCACTTCTGATGAACCTATGTGTTAAATTGAGGGTGCCTTTGGAGAGGTTAAAGGGAAACTTGTGTTTTAAAACCTAGACCCTATTTTCCTATGTTTTGTGTCTAAGTGATTCATGGTAACACCAATGTTTGAAATTGGTCCAGTATTGAGGGAGACCTCTGCAGCCACAGCGGCAAAACACACTGCAATGTAATCTCTAAGGACAATCGTGCATCATCAATTTAGGTCCACTGAAAGTGCTTGTTTTTGCCACTGACAGGCTCAGATTGTTATTAGAAGTGTCTAACAACATTACAGAAGAGACCATACCCTGTGGCTCAGAGGTAGGTTGTCCACCAATTGAAGATCAGTGGTTCGACTCCCGGCTCCTCCAGTCTACATGTCGACATATCCTTGAGCAAGATACTGAACCCCAAATTGCTCCCGATGATGCTTCCATCGGTGTGTGAGTGAGTTAAGGTGGCACCTTGTATGGTAGACCCGGCCACCAGTGTATGAGTGTGTGTGTGAATGGGTGAATGTGACTCGTAGTGTAAAAAGCGCTTTGAGTGGTCAGATGACTAGAAAGGCATTATACAAATGCAGGTCCAATCACCATTTACAAAAAAATGTGTTGTTTTACCTTTCACTGATCTTCCAGCCCTTTCTTACTCTCAATTCATCAAATACCGATGATTTGTCAGTGATGTTGACGTCAGCCACTGATGCAAAGAGGCACCCTTTGCGATAGTATAAGATGCACTGGGTGTGTCAGTTTTAGAGGCAGTGGACAACAACCCAATTCATCAAATACTGTCGCTTTGCCAGTGGGTGTTGGCGTCAGACATATGGGCCTTTTCCACTGTAACTTTTGGCCATGCTGAGTCTAGGTATGCCGCGCCGATTTGTATTTACAATGTCAGTTTAGACACGCTGTGCCACGCAAAGCTGCACCGGACATGGAGTTTCTCCAGAGTAGGTCCAAAAGCCAGGTGACCCACCCTCAAGCAGGTAGCAGTGACGTCTCGCCAACTGCAGCCAACCTCCAATGACCCTGCTTCTCCCCCTAAAACAAGCCATGTGTATTGCAAGACTAAACTCACCTCTGCCTGCAGGAGACCAGAGAGAAAGCCATTTTTAAAAGCCTCTGTGTGTTCAGCTCTCAGGAGTTTTGTGGCTTCTGAATCTCTGTGGTTTGGAGTTTAGTTTCTCTCCTGTGTCCTGTTTTTACTTCAGATATCTGCTTTATTTTATTGCCTTATGTTCGGGACATTTATTGTGAAGAATCGATAGGAAATTAAACATGTTTATCACTGAATTAGTGCAACTTTGTGAACAGCTTTTCTTCAATAGAGGCAAATCTAATGATACCGCAGCAAGGAAAAGTAAAAACAGAAACAGCCAAGCAGGTAGATAAGCAGGTAGACCTGTTGTCATGGAAATGCAAATCCCTGTCTTGCTGGGCTGACAGCCTAAACCAAACCAAGACAAGCGAAGCCAGCCCATGACTGTTGAAAAGGGTTAAGAGATGTATAGAGGCACCCTTTGTGGTATGATATGCATCCAGCAGCAGCATTTTGTAACACTATCGGTGACTATCATAATGTAAAGAGTGAGAAAGTCCGTAAAGGGAGGAAGGGGAGGTGGATGGGTCAAACAAACACCGAACCTTCACCTGGGAGGCCATTGTTCATTTTCCATATGAATTTTAAGCCAAACCATGATGTTTTTTTTCCCTGAGCCTAACCATGTGCCTTTGTTGCATAAACTTAAGGAAATAAACCGAAAAATCAAGTGTTTTACCTCCATTGTAAGTTTATTTTGAGAAAGACTGTATGCATGTTACAAATATAAACTTTACATTTCTTCAGGAAATTGAAGTGTATTTTCAAAAGACACAATGCATGTATTCAAGTGTAACTGACATGCTGTCCCTGAACGTCCAAAACAGACTCAGGAGGGCGTGTCATTTAGCCATTTAGGGCCACTGACAAAGCGGCTGTATTTGACAAGTTCGGATGGGAACATTGTTCCCATGGGAACGGATGGGAACATTGTTCCCATCCGAACAGATTATGTTTGTGTTTGTAACCAAGTCTCACACAAAGAAAAGAGTCATTGTAAAATCAAACACCCACATTACATAACGCTAAGCTACACTTTCTGTAACATTAATAAACTCTTCTGAACACTACTCTCTCCAACTGTCACTAACATTTCCAGTGTTGTTTTTCTGCAACCAATCACATCTTGCATGATTTCAAAATGAGACTTCTCCTTGAATGAGACTTGGTCACAATGACAAACAGACCATGGAAAGTGAGGACAAATGTTTCATTACTCTGTAGGGATCCTGTCAGACACATAAAATTCTGAGCCAGTCATTGGCAAAAACAAGCACTTTTAATGAACGTAATAGGACAATGTGACTGTTTTGCCACTGCAGCTACAGTGCTATCAATCAGTACTGGACCACTTTCCAAAACTGTTCACTCCATTAGTCACTTTGATGCAAATACATGGAAAAAATAGGGCCCAGATTCAAAGATACCAACATTTCTCTTTAATGCAGTGCTGCAGGAGTCTGGAGTTAGTGACTTATTTAGACACAGTGGAGAAAGTATTCAGATCCTTTAGTTAAGCAAAAATAGCAATACCAGACTGTTACAATACTCTATCACATGTCAAAGTCCTGTGTTCAAAATGTACAGAAAGTATTATTAGCAACATGCACTACTGCAGTGCTTCAAAGAGTGGGGCAGGATGTGTTACAGTTTTTCCCACGGTTGTGCTGTTGACAGACTAAATAATGTGCACCGTATTTGGAGGACAGAGGCTGGAGCATATCAATCTTCTCACTACTTGACACATAGCATGCCAACTACCCATGGGCACAGACATATGGGAGCCACATTGTGGTTTAAGCTGTGTTTCCATGAGAAAACCAATCTGTGTCTTTTCACAGAAGTACATCCCTGTGTAAGATCGACATCATTGTGGGGAGACAAGGTTGTTAGCAGAGTTAAAAGGCAAAACTTTTCATATCATGTGAATGGATAGTGGAGAGTGTCAGTGCTCCGAGGATACAAAAGTGGTGTCAAGGGACATTCTGACTCTTTCTGTCCGAAAAGAATACCGAAGTGCAACATGAAAAAGTTAACACTAAAGGTTTTGTCACTGCTATTGTTATTTTTTGTCTCGCTTTTTTGTGTAGAGTAATCATACTGTATGTTTTGGAACTACAGGTGTCACGATGCTTTAGGGGATATAAACAGGAAGTATAATATCACATTCCAGCGTCAAACTCTAAGTTTGAGTTTCAAGTCCTAAACAGAGCAACAGAGGAGGGATCTCCCTCCCAGGAGAGACAAACATGCAATAAATCATAGCTGCTCTAAGTGTGGCTGCAGGCCAGGGCAGCAACCAGACACACTCATGAAATGCATGCATTAGCCAATATTTAAATCATCCACAGTCCATTACAATATTTTAACTTTTATTATTACACGGCTCTATTAAATGCTGTATTCTGATTGGTCAGTCGCGGCATTCAGAGGTCTGATATTACTGTGTAATGACCGTTGCTATGTAGCCCAGCGTTGCTAAGGACGCTGCCCTGACAAGGAGATTCAGCTATTGCCGGCAGTTTTTTTTCTCTCCCCCCGATTTAATTTATAAATCAATAAAAATCGTATAATTAATCAATATTCTGTCTCAAATTATTTATTTAACTGATAATTAGATGTGTAATAAGCGGGATAATGTATAATAAGCCGGTGAATACTGGGAAAATAACTCCCGACAGGGGAACAGAACCCTGACGCGCCATTATCCCTTACATATCTTACACTGAATACACTAATAGGAGACTGCCCCCCTAACAAGCGTCTGTCAGGTTAGGAATGACAGCTACTTGCTCCTTGGTAACTGGTTGCGCAATGGATTATGTTCTGTCATCAATGCTAATGCTCTGAGCTAAAGTTAGCAATTTTGGTGGACACCTTGCAGTTACATTTATTTCTGTGCAGCCATCAGTCATATGCTGGCTCCCTAACTTGGCACTCAGTCATCAAAACTTTAAGACCTTATATGAGAGTCACTTCCTGGAGTGAACGCTGGCGCGTCTGGCTGCCGTTGCTCTCAGGATCTTTCATTCATTTGGGGCACTGCAGTTGGCTCTCCTGTCCTTTTAGTTAAATTAATTGATAGTCCTATGAGTTTTAGACTGATAAACATGTGTTTTGAACTAACAACTCACCGATTTTGTTATGGACTGCTGGATCACCTGCCTCCCTCAGCTTCCATTGTTCCAATCTGGGAACTGCGTTCGGCACCACATCAGCAACTATGTGGATTAACACGCTGGTTGTATGTTCACCTGGCTAACTTTCCGAGCCACCACCAGCATCACATCTTCACCTGGATATTGCTTGTCATTTTTGTCAGAAATTCATTTAAATAAACACAAAAAGTTTGTGCTCTAGAGAAAGGATCAGCACTCAGTGAATCACCTCCTAAGCCCTATGATAAGCTATTGTGACAAGGCTTAACTATACAGACCAGTGAGCAGTGATAACTAGCATGTCTTTGGGGTCATCAGGTGGGAACCTCCTTTCACCAGTGTTTTGTCTAGTTGGTCCCACGACATCTCCAGGAGGCTAGACAGTGATCTCTGGCGTCCCAGAGACACTCCCCTCATGCCAGGTCTCACTGCTCCCCACACCAACCTAACAACCTCCTTTACCTTACTTACACATGGCTTTCTCAGCCCAAACAGCACTGCCACCTTCAACCAAACCCAGGCTCCGTACATGTGAGCTCCAAGTAGAGACAGTGCTGATACTACCTTTCCTAGCACATTCACCATACTCTATCTCACACGCTATATATCATAACTCCAATATAATCTAAAGTTAAAGGACATAAATAAATAATACATTCACTGTGGATCCCGACGGAGCTTCAGCTCTTCGTCCTTCAGGAAAGTCTGACAGTCAACAACAGTGTGGTAGTTAACCTTGCTAGGTTGGATAGCAACGACCTCGACATTAACAATCTCACTTTCTGATTGTTTAACATCCACTAGCTGACCAATAAGGGACCCCTTCTTGGTCACCCTCATAAACTCCAATTGGCCCAGAACTCAGCTGCCCGTGTCATTACTAGAAACCCCTCCATAGATCATATCACTTCTACTCTCCAGCAACTCTGGGGACGGTTGCACAAAGCATCTTATGTTAACGTTTCCTTGGGAAAAAAAATTGGTTATACAAGACATCCTCAAGTCTTCTGCTTAACGTTTCCTTAAAATGTTTACTTAGGTTTTTCTCTTTATCTTGGTCTTATACTTAAGGAATAGCTTTAAGTTTGGTAAACTGTTGCACAGAAAACCTTAGTAACCAAAGTATGGACAAAAACAAAGTACCTCACTCAATTTTCCAAAGCTGCACTCTTCCAACCCCTTTACAATTAATGACTGCTCTGGGGTTTTATGCAAATGCAGTCAGTTATTGGACAGGTATTTCATGTAAGCCTTAAGTGTCCTCTTTTGGAGCAAACTTAGGGTGCTTTGTGCAATGGGCTCCTGCCTCTCACCTTTAAGGCCCCTCATAGTCAAGCCTCTTCCTACCTGTCTGAACTCCTTCATATTTACACACCCTCTCATAGTCTAAGATCCTCCTCTGCAACCCACCTCACATCACCGTCTACCATGACTACCATGGGTTCTAGAGGCTTCAGCCGTTCTGTCCCCCGCTTTTGGAACTCTCCCCCATAACATTTGCAAATACTGACTCCCTCTCCACCTTCAAATCACGTCTGAAAACAAACTTTTTCAAGCTGGCATATTAAGCCGGATTTAATGGTGACACACACATTGAGACTTGCACTGATCATGACTTTATGATGATGATTTAATACCTAATTTTTATAATTTAGATTTTTGTTTCGATATTTTATTCACTTATTGTATATTACAGAATTGTTTGACTTCATGATCTGTGGATATATTGCTGCTTGTCTTTTAACTATGTCTTGTAAAGTGTCCTTGAGTGCTTTGAAAGGCACCTATGAATAAAATGCATTATTATTATTATGGTTAACCCCTGCATAAGATGCTGTGTGTCCAGAATAGACCAACATGATAAAATTACAGTATGGACAGGTAGGATGGCTACATCATAGACAGATTATCACCATTTAAGAAGAATGGATCCAGGAGGATGTCAAGCAACTTCAGGTGTCGCCAAACAGACCTGAGCCACACTACCTCCCCTCCACCTGGAAAGAGGAAAGACCACACAGACTTATAAGAGACAAGAGAGAGATCTCCTGAAGGCACCACCAGCACGGGGAGAGTGCTGACTTGAGTGAAAACTTATCCTAGCAGAGCAAAGGAATTTTTTTATTTATTATCTTGAATTCTGGGAGGTAATCCTCTCACTTCATTTCTTTTACTCCCACTCATCACATTAAAACTTCCATGTCACACTCAAGCGTCATGGAAGTTGTGTCATAAAACCACTGTGACACAACATGATTATTACAAAGTGCTTTGCAACCTTGACCACTTTTCCTTCCTCTCTCACAATCCCCCTGACAACAGTGACTATACAACTACACAATGAGTCCAGCTTCTATGGTGGAATAGCACGAGGAATGGAATTTACAAGTGTTAGCCACACTTATCCAGATACCATCATACAGAAAGATTTAGTGGAGTGAAAGAGCGGTAAGAAAGCTGTGCGCTCAGTAAACACTACTAAGGCTAGTGGGTATGGATCATAGAGTGTATGTAAAGATGGATGACATGACAGCGCCCTAAAAGTGAAGCTTAAACATCTCGATCGCCCCCTGGTGGCTGGTTGCAATACAGGTCATAAACCCCACCGCCTCCATGTTAGTGGACAGGGCATGGGCCAAAATAAAAGGTCAACGTACATGATAAATACATTTACAAGTAAGTTTGGTTTTATTTTCTTATTTCATGCTACAAAAAGGGGGTTTGACGTCATGAATGAAAGCTGTGTGTGCCAGTCGGTGTGCCTGCAATCAGTGGCGCTGCTTGCAATAGGTATATGGGCGGGAACTCGATCTCTACTGCCTCCAGATGATGTCACTAGGATGGCAGTGGCCATATCTGGCATATTTCAGCTTAATTTTTGTACAGTAGTGGTGAGTGGAGACATGCTATCTATCTTTATATACAGTCTATGGTATGGCTAGAGACAAGTCAAGCTAGTGACCACAATAACACTTCAAATGATGTCTATGCACTGCAGACAGTGATGGTTTGTACAACCTTAAAAACTGATTTTTTTGGCCACTTGGGGGCAATGAGAAAAGTTGTCAACACAATAAATCATCATCTTTTAATATGGCAAGTTTGTTAGCAAACAGTTACTTATTTACACATCCAGCAGACACAGAAAAACATTAGCATTCATTTGGAGTTGTGTTTGTGTTCACCTGATGAATGTAAGTCCGATATTCAGCCAATATTAGCTCTGTTTTTAGTCTCTACCAACTCCTGAGGGAAATATCTGTCTCTTTAGTTGCTAATCGCCCCACCATGTTTACCTGCTGCTCTCTAACTGTATCTCTCTGCTGTTTAGTTTAGTTCAGATGCATAGTTTAGTATATCTGACCTTTTTGTCTGTAAACAGCTTCCTGCTGCAGCTGGAAACAAAGGTTGACGAGAGCAGTGAGGGTGAAACAAAACAGCTAAAACAAGGTGAACTACAAAGTTGGACAATAATTGTGTCCACCGAGGAGGTCATGTGTTCGGTTCAATTTGTGTGTTTGTCTGTCAGCAGAATAACGGAAAAAATACTGACCAATCAGAGATCTCTGCCTTCTAATAGTCTGGGGACACTCCTTTCTAAAGTGTGTTTAACACACCGGAGAAAACGGCCGGCAACAAAGCAACACCTCTCGCATTTTTTAAAAGGACACGCCCTCCCAGAAATGTGGGCTGCCTCTTTTCTCGCCCGCAAGGAAACAAACACACAGAGCTTGAAAATGGATGCCGAGAGATTTAACTCCGTTTTATCAAACGTGTGCTCAGTCCACAAGATTGTGGAAATGAAGGACTTACAACAACTTTGTTTAAAACTTTTAATGCAGTCGGACTATGTTTACGAGCACAAGAGTTCAGCGAGCCACCGAAGGACCACCCTGCGGATTTACTATTGATTCTGCAACGTAGGGAGTTCTGAACTCTGAAATTGCATCCGCCCATCTAAACACAAAATCAGGGAGAAAGACATCAGTCTTTAGTTAAGCAAAGTGTCTAAAGACTGACTTGTGAGTCTAATGAAACTCTAACTGGCCTTTTATCAGTTGCTGTTTAAACAGTCCTTTTAAAAAAATTGTTTTAAATGTGTTTTGAATGTGAATCATGTGCATTGTTTAGCCTTGTCAAAGGTGAATTTCTGTCACTGTTGGGACAGGCAATAAACTTTATCTAGGCTATTCTATTCTAAATTTGGTGGAAGAGTGAAGCATAAGCCAAGGAAGAACCAACTAAATTTTGAAGCAGATCTGAATCATGGAGCGGATGTGCTAATTATTTTACACTTTAAAATACACGATACCCATAGTCTGAACTGGGATTGCACATGGCTCTCACCTTGGACGGCACAAGCAAACATGGAGGTGGCTGATATACAGTACAACGTCACGACCTCGAGTGTGATATTGCTTTATACAACAGTTCAACAACTTAAATCAAATTATTTACGTATGTTGTTCCGCGAAAAAAAAAACAGTTCCCCCAGTCCAGAGCGATAGATAATAACTTACCTTACTTGTTCTTATCTATCGTTTTGCCCTAGTCTGTTGCCAGGCAACGCAGCACACACGCCAGGAACTCACAAGCTACTTTGTATTTACACTGAGCTGCAGCTGTGTAACTTCGTACTTAGGACAGTTCGGCTGCTGAAACGTTGGCAAACCTGGATGTTGGCACGGTCGGATTCAAACACACCTGGAGGTCTGCACAGAAGAGTCCTGGCTTTCCTTTTCCTCGTTCTCTCATGACGACCACTCATAGCTAATTTAATTCAAATGGGGAAAATATCCATTTTCTTGGTGTAACGCTATAGTGTCAGCTTTGACAGTTGGTTAATTAACGGTTGTATTTATATTTATATCACCTGTGAGCGGAGTGATTTTACTGTTATATGTCCCAGTGATGTTGTACCCTATATCAGCACTCTCAGAATGCCTCTCGTCCAATCAAATTACTCGGTCGGAACTAACTGTTGTATAATATAAAATAATTGATTTTATAGCTCTCTACGTTTTTATTTTCCTTCAAAGAAGTGTGTAACAAGTCAGAGTTCTTTTTAATTTGTTCTGATGTCAGAAAAGAAGAAGGAAGGTTTCACAGTTATCTGTGACTAAACTTTACTGAAGGGTTTACTGCTGTTTATGTAGCCTAAGTACTGCAGAAAACATGAGAGACCAGTACAGGAAACCATCCAAATGTTCCACTTATCTCTGTCATCTGTGCTATCACTAATTTCACCATGGGTCTTCAGGGACTGTAGGGATACTTGAGTAATTCCTTTGTCATGGCATTCGGAATACTGTGGCAACTTCTCTGGAGCTATAAGTGGAAAAATGATTGCAACATTAGCCTACCAGTCATAAATTGTACAAGAAGCAATGGAATGAAACAGTCCTATAATGGAGGGGAATACCGCCCTCTAATGGGGAAAAATGGAAGTTTTTCTTATACAGATGAGAGTAGTGACAAGCATATTAAAATAGCATGAAAGAGTCACATCTAATGGGGCAGTCAGGACATGTAGGCTACTTGATGGCATCAGTTATCTCTACATTTGTACTTCTTCTTCACATGCTTGATTGATCACATGCTTTTTCTTAGAAAATAAACTTGATTTATTGTCTTTATTATCTGTTGAAGAAGTTCAAAAGAAAGCAGTGTCTCCCACGGTCATAAATATACTTGTGGTGGGTAGCTGGCAGAAAGGGCCAACATTACCTGCATGACATTAGCCTATAATGTAGGTGTGGGGGTGTCCAAACTTTTTTTGAATGGGGGCCAGATTAGATAATGTAAAAAATACCTTGGAGCCAGCTGCTTCTCACATCAAGTTGGACAAACGCAACAGTTTAATCTTTCAGTGAAAATGTAGCCTATTCAAGCATGTCTGAAAACTGATTGGCCCAGGGCTGGACTTTGGACATGGCTGGCCTACATCATTTTGCTCTTTTCAATCACACTTAGAGCAAGTCTTTATTATTTCTTTGTCTGCTGTCTGTCTTTCTGTCTGCTTGTGTGTTTGTGCTCATCTCTCTCACTCTCTGTGTAGACACAACTGACAAACATTTCGAAAAACTAGTGGTTGTATACGTATGCGCAGCAGTCAACTTTCTCTACAGTTTGCATCCATGTCTGTGAAAACATGGATGCTTCATACATATCTTCCCCCTAGCAGCACAGAAGATCTATAGAGTCAGCACAGTTTCAGACGCAGTAGCAGATCAAACAGGTAGGAGGGGATAAGGCAAGGGCAGACTGTTCACTAATTAAACAATCGCGGATGGCCTCATTCTTTGGAACTGATAAAGAGACAAAAAAAAAAATTTCCTAACATTGGTTGCCATACCTGAGCAGCCTGCCCAGGTATGTGTGGGAAAGACCCAAAAGGAGATACACCATGTCTCTGATCTAAACATGCCTGAAATAGACATTTACCCCACGACATGGCACCTGTGCTTTACTTGGGCATTTCCATTTAATACAACTTTATCTCTAATCCACTACATCTCAGAGACAAATATTGTACTTTTTACTCCACTTCACTTGTCTTACGGGTTTAGTTGCTTTTTCAGATGACCTTCCTGTCCAGTGAAAACCATGTATCTCCAGAATTGGTCATTTTAGATTTGAATGTTTCTGATAAACTGTAGGAGGAAAATATTATTTGTTTGTATAGCACATTTCATACACTAGGGCAATTCAAAGTGCTTTACAGAGCAATAAAATATAAAACATATTAAAGGATACAGATTACAATAAAAGAGCAAAGAAAAAATAGATATAAAAGGTAAAATGAAAAAATCAACATTAAAAATAGCAAAAGTGCAGACAAGAGGTGCAAAGATAAAAAGATGATTTAAAATGACTGAAATCTGAGATTAAAAATAACATTGCACAGAGTGATTTAGACACAGTGAGATTTTGAAATCAACTCTCTGAGTGACAGGTAACCAGTGTAAGGATATTAGAACTGGAGCAATGTGGTCATATTTCCTAGTTTTTGTCAGGAACGTAGCAGCAGCATTCTGAATAAGCTGAAGTTGCCTAACAGCTTGTTTTGAAAGGCCTACAAACAGACCACTGCAGTAATCTACCCTACTGGATATAAAGGTGTGGGTGAGCCTTTCAAGGTCTTGCTTTGACATTATTCCTCTGACTTTAGCAATGTTTTTTAGATGGTAGTAGGCAGATGACCTTATGGATTTGATGTGGCTGTGGAAATTTAAATCTAAGTCCGGGATAACACAGAGGTTTATTGCATGACTCTTAGTTATGAGAGAGAGGGCGGCAAGGTGAAAGCTGGCACTCTGTCTTTCTTTCTGTGGACCAAAGACAATTATGTCTGTCTTATCTCTTTTGAGTGACACAGACATTCTGGAGGTCAGTAATCACCCGGTGAAAGCAATATGTATATTTGTGTGTCATCTGTACAATTACAGTAGGCCACTTTATTATTGTGTGTGATTTTGCCTGATGGAAGCATATAGAGATTAAACAAAAGGGGTCCCAGAATGGACCCCTGTGGGACCCTACATGTCACAGCCCTCTGCTCCGACTCATTGTTACCAGTTGAGACAATGTACTTCCTGTTGTAGAGAGTCCAACCCAGTTGTCTTGTCTTTGTAACAAAATGGTGTGGTCCACTGACTCAAAAGCTGCACATAAATCCAACAGCACAAAAACAGAAGCTTTGCCTGAGTCGGTGTTCAGGTGAATGTCATTTATTACCTTTATGAGTGCAGTCTTAGTGCTGTGATTGCGTCCAACCGCAGACCTCCAGCCTCAGGCCCCACCGTCAGTGCTGGGACCCATAGTGTAAAATCAGGTGACCCATAGTGGAAATCACGTTTATTGCAATTCCTTATCAATAAAAAGTGTTTTTATGCCACTGCACGTTTAGGCTACTAACTTATTTCTTGTCATGCTTACAGTAAATAAATAAATGTAACATATGTTTAGATGCAGCTGTATTACAGGCTACAGAGCAGAGAAGGTTATGTTACAGCCAGAAACACAGGCGGAGGCAGGAGGGATGTTTCACTTGCTATCACTTTATTGTTGCATTTAACAAATTTAAACCAGTTCCTACTCTGAACTCTAATTCATGCAGTGCATCTGCATTTTAACACAGGTATGTCCAAAGTCTGGCCCGGGGGCCAATTTTAACGGGCCCTCGGCTTGACTTTCAAAATATACCAAATGTGGCCTTTTACACAATAATGGTTAATTGAGCAAGATCACTTTGCAATTTTACCCTTCACCTCACAATAATAGGACTATCATACAGTTTGTAGACAGGCATCAAGTAGTAATAGTTCATTAAAAGATAAAAATGGTTGCATTTTTTTTTAAACCCATTTGATGTGAGAATCAGTTGGCCCCCAGGTATTTTCACGTAGTTTTATCTGGCCCCCATTCAAAGAAGTTTGGACACCTCTGTCATAACATGTCGACATAAACTGCGCCAATAATACTGCAGCCTAGAAAATTACATGAGCACATGAAGAACACACACTGGAACAGTTTACAGTATGAAGAATAGTTTATGAGGTCCCTTATAACCCATGTCAAAAAGGGGGAACTGACCCAATAATAAACATCACTAATCTCAATTGACCCCTCACAGTTATATGCCACATAGCCTGTGCTTTGCTTTTACTGATTCACCATCAATAAAGAAGTTTAGGTATACTGTACCTGGGACACTCAAATGAAACAATGGTGATGGAGATGGGTCCCTGTGCTAGAGGTGGGGTCTGAGGCTAGAGGTCTGCAGCCAGACCCTTCTCACCGTGATGGGGCCAAAAGCCTGATGGACAGGTATCAAAGCAGTTGTTCTGTTGCCAAGTTTCCATGTAGCTGGTAGACAACTTTTTCAATAACTTTAGTGAAGTGTTTTTCTGAGCAGTAGGAGAAAACCTGATAATGTGTACTTTCACTTAAGTAAGGTCTTGAAGGTCTTATGTATTTCACGGTTACTGAATATTGCTTTCATTAATGTACATGTTCATAAAGCAATGTTCCATTAAAAACCTTAAAAAGATGGATCTATTTATTCACAAATATACTGTTTGCAATTGGAGGAAAGTTACTTGTGAGGGGAAGCAGATGACTCTTTGGCTATTTTTGTATCTTACAGTAAACAGGACCTCTCTGACTTTATGCTGCATTTCAGTAAATATGTTTTTGTGTTTGTGGCGAACGTAAACTCAGCTGCATTATGTGCTTTCAGTTTGAGTCATCTGTGATGTTTTTAGTTCCATGCCAGCAGTGACGTCACAGGCAGGAGGCGGCTATCACAGATCTGTCTACGTCTGTGGTGACTCTGGGGTCGAACAGATGCTGGTACTGAAAACATCTCTCCCCGAAGATGATAAACAGATCAGAACAAAACAGGGTAAAGGTCACATCTGTGATCAGCTGGGTGTTGGTGCAAATGTGCAAATAAAAATACTTAAATAACGTTTCATACTGTGTCTTGAACACAATACAAGTAAATAAAGTTTCCTGGAAGCCTAAATGCAAGATTAAAAATAGCAGAAAACCTCAATTGCTCTTACCATAGAAGACATCTGTAGCTAAGATATGAGTGCTGCTGGTGTGGGAATATCTTCTATCTATGTTTTTGACAAGAGAGGCATAAGCAAACAACTTTCTAAAGGGTTTATGAACCAAACATGCTTAAATGAAACACAAAAAAGAGGGGAAGTGAAGGCTAAACATAACTCCTCGTTTTCAAACAAGCTTATCATCTGCAGACAGCCATTTCCTTGCTTCTTTCCGCTTATGACCTCACTCCACATCCCTCCAGGCATCCGACAGAAGGAACCCATAGTTTCCTGATGTGCCACATAATCATAATTAGTACTTTGTGTAAAAGTACTAAAACCACACTCTAAAGTAAAAGTCCTGCACTGAAAGCTTTACCTCAGAAAAAGTAAGAATAATTAGGAACATGTATTTAAAGTAGTAAAACCCAATTCAGAAAAATCAAAATAGATAAATAAATAAAAAAAATAATAATATATGAAATAATAAATAATAATAATAAAACACCCCCAAAACCTACATTTATTCAAAATAAATAGAAAGCAAAATAGTTGGCAGTTATTTTTCTGTCAAACGAGCTGTCAAGTGATTAATTAACTAATTCAGTGATATTCAACTGAAGGCCTGTGAATTAAAAAAGAACTAATTCACACAGGAAATTGCTTTTGTAGTTTTAATATATATAAGATGACAGAGTGCTTAAAAAAAGTGTCTAAACGATACATAGGCCTACACAATAGACATTGTAAAATGTTTCATATAAGTGTATGAACAGTTATCTAAAAAAAGGGATTAAACTATACTTCTATGAGCACCTGATTGATGTATTCAAAGTGTGCCATTTTTGATTTAATACAACATACTTATTACACTAATGATTGTCATTAGTGCTACCAAAGAGTAACTAGAATACAATGAAGTGTACTTGACTGTACTGTTTTGAGACACCCCTAAGATGATTCCTGATAATTCTTTCCTATGTCCTTTTGGCTGTATTCTTGTAGTGCCCAAGTAAAAAAAAGTATACCAAAGTATATTTAATTTAAGAATACTTAATATACTTTCATGACCACATGATTAACATACTAAAAACGTGCTACTTCTAGTGTATGAACAATGTACTTAATATGATAATCATATATCATTAATGCCACTAAAGACATACAAGATGCATTTAAGTGCACTTGACTGCACTATTTTGAGACACCATTAAAAATACCTGAGTCTATCTTTTATTACAGATTCTGTACTTTAAATTTTTTTTTATTTTTCTCTACTTTAAGTACATTTAATCAATTTTTAGTTAACGTTTAAAGCAGTACTAAATATACAATACATTTATTTATAATTAATGGTGTTAAAATATTTTTCAAGTACAATTTCTTTTTATTTGTTATGGATTTTAAGTGTACTTAAATTGTAATTAAAAAAAATAATTCTTGTATAAACAAAGTTGGGTTAAAGTATATTTTTTAGAAAGTACAGAATTAGTAATAAAAGATGTACTTAAGTCTATTTAAATACATCTTAATGGTGTCTCAGAATAGTACACTCAAGTACACTTTGTTGTATTTTAGTGTGTCTTAAGTTGAACTAATGACATATAATTAGCATTAAGTACATCGTTAGTACACTCATAAATAGCACACTTTTAGTATATTGCCCATGTGCCCATGGTAAGTATACTTAAATTAAATATACTTTATTATACGTTTTTGTTACACAGGCACTACAAGAATACAGCCAAAAGGATGTGGCAAAGATACAAAGAAATTATAAGGTGTTGTTCGTTAGTGTCAACTTTGACTCCATAAAACAGAGAGCAGTGCAACAGAGTGACAAAGAACATGTGTGGGGGTGTTACATCAGAAGTTCACCCTGTGCATGTTAAAACAGAAACCAAAGACAACCCACATTCCTGCTGAAGCAGAGAAGATGTCAAGTGGTTTTTTTTTTTAAAAATTTTTTCACTTGGTAAGTTTGGGGAGGTGTTTGTGACTTCAGTGAAGCCACAGAGCAGCAGCAGCAGCAGATGGAGGTGACACATGGAACTGAGCATATAGGACCAGAGAGACGCACGGTTTTTCTGTTTCTGTTTACGTTTGTGTTGCTGTTCAACAATAAGAAAAGAAATGGGGAAACTTCTTCTGTTATTCTTCTTTGTTCTTTGTGTTAGTGGAACTCTCCAAAAGAAAGGTAAGACATGCTGATGTAACTTTAGTTTAACAATGAGTCTTCTGTGTAAATATTCATTTTATTATGTTTTACGTTAAAATGAGCTTATTGTGAAACATTCACCTATCTTGTATACTTGCAGTAATACTGTCGACTGTTTTGTTAATTATATATTATTTGCTGATAGCTCCCAGTGAAGAAAATAAGTGATTTCTGGTTAAGTTGATTTGTCAAGTACTGTATTAAGTACAAACTTAGATTAGGCCTTCTTGTACTTTCCATTTTCTACAACTTAATACTTCTACTTCACTACACCTCAGAGACAAGAACTGTATTATTTACTCCACTTTATTTGTCTGACAGCTTCTGTCACGAGTTGTCACCTTCTGTCCAATGAAAACCATGTATTTTCAAATTTGGTAATTCTGATGTTGAATGTTTGTGATAAACTGAAGGACAAAGTGTTCCTTTATGAGTTGAGAAAATTCTCCTCCTTCTTAAGCTAAATAAACTCTTTAAAAGTAGCTCAGTCCATAGGGACTTGGGTTGGGAACCGGAGGGTCGTCTGTTCAAATCCCTGTCCGGACCAAATGTGGAGCGTGGACTGGTGGCTGGAGAGGTGCCAGTTCACCTCCTGGGCACTGCTGAGGTGCCCTTGAGCAAGGCACATTAATGCAGCAATAATATTAATCCAAAAACATCAGATAGAATAGAAAAACACTGACAGGGAACATTTTACTACACAATGAAATATTTTACTTTATACTTTTAAGTATACTTTGCTGATATATTCAAGTCTGAATACTTCTTTCACCATTAGGAATCAAATGAATCAAAAACTACAAGCTGCAACCTGCACAGTGGTGATTGTCACAGTTTCACTAGAACATCAGTTATTACAACATCTGATGGCTCATTACTAGGATGCACCCCAGTCACCAGAGGAAAATGTTGGTCTTGTACATTTCTGTTCCGCTTTACTCATGCTACTGTTTTCAAAATCCCCTCCGAGCTACAACCTCCGAGCTAACAGCTTACATACTGAAAATGGCAATAAGGTATGTCTGCTTTGCTCTTTTGGCGAATAGTTTTAAAGATATAGAACAAATAAAAAAACTTGCGAATGCACCTCGGAACAGCCCAGACTTCGTCTTGCAGGACTCTCGTGCCCTGTTGATCTATTTTCTGACATGGTCAGTCAGAGTTCATTTACCACATCTTTTGAATAATCTCCAGTCAGGCTCTACCTGAATACGATCCCTTTTGTGCCAAGGGCCTAATCTCAAACTGGACGGATCAGCAAACCTTCTGTTGCCATTGTCAACGTAACTGCTCTCCTCCTGGTGAGTCTGCTCCGTTAGCACATGCTAACACAGCACCAGTGCTAACATTCAACACTGAGTCATTAAATGGTTCCACCAAACTTACACCCATGCCGAAACGGCTCGACTCTGTCATTAAACCTGTTAATAACCATAAGGTAATGTTAGCGGTGTGATGCTAACAGTTAGCCCTGTCACTGTGTGTGTTCCCCCCGACACTAAATTGCAAGCACTGTTGCTGCATGCTGGGCTTTGTGCCGCCCAGGATAATTTTGATTGGTTTAAAGGCACAAAAACAAGCCAAAGCATTTTTCCCTCTGTAGCAGAATGGTAATAGTGCTTTTTGTGCCAAAACCTAGGCTACTGACATATTAACCACAGCGCTGTTGAAATATATTGTTTCAGTATATCCACCACATAATAATGTGCAAATATAATATGAGTGTCCATAATATTCCATAGCAACCATTAGCGATGCATATCCAAATGACCAATGGAAAGATGTGTATTACATCATCTATTCAACACGTATCTCCACTGGGTGTCAGAAGTGTCCATCAAAGCGCGTAGAAAGTCAAAATCGTCAAAGGTGGAGATACGTGTTTTTCATCGGACAGCGATGATATGCGTGGTTTGCAGAAAACGTACAATGCCAATATTTGACTGAACACCTTTAGGTGGTTGACTGTTGGTCGGACATAACTGAAGGGGTCACTACGGATTTTAGAAAACTGTTTTCTGGCATTTTAAATTCAAAGTTATTAATGGAGGAAATAATCATCATATTAATCACTAATGAAATAACCTAATAGGCTTTCATTTGAAGTGTATTTTGATAAAATAAATTGGAGTATGATGAATGTTATGAATGAAGTGATCACTAACTTTTGTATGTTTCTGTTTTTGCTGCAGGAAAAACAAGGAACAAAGTGAAGAGAAACAACTCTGAGCCTGCGGTTGCCGTGCCCAGAACTTTTTTAGGAGACCCATTCATTCAGACCAACTTGTTTTCTGTCCTAAATGGGACACAAGCTCCCCTTTCATCTCACTCCCCTCCAGCACTGCAGTCTCTAAGCAACAACACAGCCAGCTATCTCCGCGGCCCTCTGAGCACACGGGTCATCCCAATTATTTATATGTTGGCGGTCACTGTCGGGATCCCAGCCAACATCGCCATCTTGTACACTCTGGCCACTAAAATTAGAAAGGTGTCCTCTGCCATTCTGTACTGCAGCCTGACCGTCTCCGACCTCTTCCTCCTCTTCTCCCTCTTCTTCAAGGCTCACTACCATTTCCATGGAAACCACTGGGTGCTCGGGGAGGCTGCGTGTCGAATGGTCACGGCCTGTTTCTATGGCAACCTCTACTGCTCAGCCCAGACGCTGGCCTGCATCAGCATCAAGCATTACCTGGCTGTCGTGCACCCGTTCATGTACAAAAGTCTCCCCAAGAGGACGTTCAGTGGCTGGGTCAGTGTGGCCGTTTGGGGGGTGTTTGGTGCCGCTGTGGTACCCGAGCTCGTCGTCCAGCAGAGCTACTGGATCCCTGAGGTGGGCCGCATCACCTGCCATGACGTTTTGCCTTTGTACTATGACTCCCATGTCTTCCTGCTCTACTACAACCTGTTTCTAACCATATTTGGCCTCCTGTTGCCACTTGTGGTCACGATGGTGTGCTATGCCCGCATCGTGTCCGAGCTCAACAGATCGCACTATGACTGGGCGATGTACATCAAGGCCAGCTCCCTGGTGTTAATCATCTTCATGGTGTGTTTCACTCCCGCTGGAGTCCTGCATTTTGTCCATTATGTGCAACTGTTTGCAGATGGAACTGAGAGTTTGTATGTGCACTTTAAAATGGCGGTGTGTTTGTGTTGCCTCCATGCCTGTCTGGACCCCTTCCTCTTTGTCATCATGTCCAAGTCTGCAGGCTCCAGGCTTTACTCTAGGGCCGTTAAAGGCAAGACTCTGAGCCTATCCATCTAACAGAGACTTACATGTTACCAAAAACTGTCTTTGATTGAGATCTAGCAACATATGAAGAGGAAGATTTTCTCTATGGCTGGAATCCAAAGAGAAAGCAAACTCGACTGTATTTATGATAAACAAGCAATGGACAGACTTCCTGTTGCATTAAATGTGTTCTCTGCAAGTAGATTAAATATTTTTGTATAGCAATACAGTTTTCATGTGTGTGAGTGTGATGTGAGCCTGTTTATACATGTACATGGTAATAACATGGGTCACTGTCACTCCTGTGTTTACTGAACATCTCCTACTGACCACTTGTGTTCAAATTACATAACTGTCTACGCCACTTATGCTAGAAGGCCAAAAGGCCCCGTTCACAGTGTTTATGTCCACACTCTCACTAGCTGCCCACTAGCATGCTCACGTTAGCAGTTGTGTTGGTACAGCTGAAGATATTGTCAGCAGAATTAATCACGTCTCGTTCCAAAGGGCAAAATGATGGATGGTCATACAGAACTGGATCTGAACTTCATCCTACTTGTTGTAAAATGGGCAAGTTATAGAGTGCTAGTGCGCCATCACCAAACCAACCACCACATTCTGCATTGATGACATAGTCCCACAGGCGCATCAGTGTCTTTGAGTGTCCTCCTGGGCGGTACGTGTGTCAGGGGGGGCCCTGACAC
The DNA here is from genome assembly GCF_041903045.1 of Epinephelus lanceolatus. Lineage (NCBI taxonomy): Eukaryota > Metazoa > Chordata > Actinopteri > Perciformes > Serranidae > Epinephelus > Epinephelus lanceolatus. The sequence continues at coordinate 7,090,142 of NC_135752.1, forward strand.
TTTGGGCCCCTGACCCCAGTGGTGCCTAGTAGGCCCGTTTAGTAATCCATCCATGGATATGTGGTCAAATGTGTCCCAGACCACCTCTGCAGTAGGTTCAAGTGTTGTCCACTTGGATCACTCAGGACACAGTTTAATACCTGTAACTGTAAACAAGGCTGCAAAGAGGGATAGGACCTAAATATGTTAATGTGTGTGTATGTAAGAAATGGGAAAAAAAGTATATATAAACTGAATTTTTAAAATGAAGTCTTGCAGGCTTTTTGTATTTCTGTTGTCATATGGAGCATTGATGATTAAAATGAAACTTCACTTTGTCTCAGCTATTTTGGTTATTTAGTGTCTAATTTTTACTTGGATATTTTGCAGCCTAGCTTTAGATATATATTGAAGTAAGTGCTTTGTTTAACTAAGCCTTTAAACTCATCAAGAGGAGAATAAATCATTAACCTCCCCCCGCCAGTGGGTGGAGGTTCCTGAAATGATTTGTATGTGACATTATCTGTCTGAAAACAATTATCAAGTCTGTGGCTAAGATCTAAAAATAGATAAGTGTATGAACTGTATCCTTTCCTTAAGGGTTGTTAATGAATTAACTGCATGGTTTAAGGTTTTTTAAGGGCTAACAAAACTTTAAAAGGGCTTTGATTTTTCCTTTGTAAAGAAAAAGACAGGAAATTACATGCTTCATAGGTCTACTACTGGAGCTGAACCAGGGATGTTGCAGTCAAACCTATCCTCATACAATGGTTTGTATAATATACAAATTAGTGCCCCAAGGCTAATGGTATGTATACATAATATAAACGTAAAGTTACGTTGGCCTACTTAACATAAAGCTATGTAGGTTAGGTTTAGGAAAACATGGTGACAATGTACCTTAAATTAACTAAAAGTTCACTTGGTTTGACATGGTCCCAAACATCGGACTCTAGAAAGTCCTGAGGTAAAGCTCTGTGCTGTCTGACCTATCCACTAGCCCAACCTGTATATAGGGTTTAGGTGGACATTTGGCCTTTAAACCACTTCCTTATTTACTCCCATCAGCACACTGGTAATTTTATCACAGCCTGAATGAATGACTATATGTTATATCTGGACAATTATTCTCTGTGAGAGACGCAGGTTGCCTGAGTCCTGAGAGTTCAGCTGGTAGAGAAGCTGCCTCATAGTCTGAAGGTTGCAAGTTTAAAGGACAGCTTAATGGGACTGTGACTGTGAACACATGACTGGCATTTTTTAAAATAACATTTGTATGCTTTTGTTATGACTTTAAATGTATGTGTTTTAGGGGCCGTACACATGCCGCATTTTTGCATCCCTAAATTCATTGTTTTTAGTTTAGACACACGGCAGGTGCGCTAAAACGCCAAAACAATAGTGTCACGACATGCATGTGTATCCTAGCACCTATTTTTCAGGCTGCGACACCTGCCCTGAGATAATCAGAGTTCAGCTTTACAGTGGACAGCAGTTGGGGGCTTTCGCATAAGGGACTGGGTCCCAAATCTGAGTACACATGGCCCCAAAGTCGTGTGCCTCAAAGGGTACATTTTAATGAATAACAATATTCTAAAATGTGAAACTTTATAGATTTAACCTCAATTAGAGATTAATTTTTTTGAATGTAAAACCCCTGACAATGTACAAAAATTTGATGTTTGTGAATAAACTGGTGTATATAAGAAGGATTTCAGGGGGTTTAGAAAACCCCTCAAAGATTCTAACCCTATCTTTCATTTTGAAGAAATAAAACAATCTGCCTCTAACAAAGTAAAAGTTTTATTTTGAGCAATAAAATGCACTTTTGCTCAGTTTAATACACTCTGTGATTTTTTTGCTATGTATTACCTGTTGCTTATGGTGGTAAAAGTATGCTATGCAATGCCATCATTATCCGGTATTCTTGTAGCCACAGCTCAGTAACGGTTACATGACCTCACTTTAATTCAAGTGAAAAGAACAGTCGACCCCAGTCTGCCCTCTGTGGTTAAAATGAACAACAGAACCTGACAAAGATGGTTGATTTCATATCAATGGTGCCATCTGCTGGTGTGAGTGGATGCAGCCATATTTGGACACTGAACAGAATGAAAAAAGCCCTGCAGCTGTTCAAATGAAACTCTTTATTCAATATGTAGACACCAGAGGAATCCACCTTTACACTGCATCCACTTGATCCTTTTCTTATCAAAATAAATCATATCAAGGACAGGTAACAGTTTTTACACACACCTCCACATTGTGTTTGTCAGCAGAGGTTTTCAAATCTGAAAGTCACAACTCAATTTCATTCCTGCTTCAGTGACTTTATGATAGTAATGAATCTCACTGGAAACCTTCCCAGAGAGCAGATTTGACCACCCCTTCTGGATAACACTTTGTAGTACATACAGTCATCTCACCACTAGCATGCCCTTTCACAATGACCCAGAAGTCAACTGATAATAAACACCTGTCCACAACGAACATGACGATGCACGAGAATGATACATTCACCTTTGACCCGGGAATCACATGTCTGTTCTCCCCCGCGGAGGAACAGCAAAGACACCAAAATGGAAAAAGCACACACAACAGAAGCACTTCAGTAACAAACATGCAGGATTTCTTTTTGGAAACAGTGACTTTGTTCAGCACAGGTGGAGGTGACGATGTGGACGAGCAGACAGATGCAGATAAAGCATTAAACATCAGGAAACCAAATCTTGAAACAGTTGCATTTCGGTCCAAAAAAAGAGGAAAAAGCTGCATGTCCTAGGTCACAAACTTGCTTTCTAGAATAAGAAATATGGCAACATAACGTCACATACTCTATGTTGACACTAAATATCATCATCATATAACTGACTCCAATATAACTGAATGTAACAGTACTGTACTTTTCACTTATCTGACTTTTTTTGTGTGATTAAACAAACTCAGAACATGTTTTTATTTTTACAAATTACCTAATGCATTTTAACATTGTAGCAGCAATAGTTCCATTCATTTGAGGTTTTAAAGGGAGTGTTCACCCAAATCACAAAAGCACATATTTTCTTATTTATCTCAAGTGGTGTCAAGCCAAACAGATCATTATTATTATTTTATCTGACCAGTTAACCTTCTCTAAGATTTCTGCCTCCACCTCATTACAATGGAGAAGGGTGTACGATCATACTGGAGCTAAAGTCCCAGGGCCTAACAAGACATGAGCCAGGGAAGTCACAGAAGTTTCCTGCACATAGCTATGATGATCAGCACACTGTAGAGCAACAAATCATATTGCGTTTTTTAATGCCACAAATCACAATTCAATTAGCCATAGCATTGTGATCTTGGCTGTGTGCTGATGAAGAGGAATGAACAGGCAGCTGGAGGAGACCATGAGCCTGTAAGAGAGCCCTCTGCTGCTGTAGAGGAGGATAGAGGACTGTTTGCTGAGGTAGAGGGAAGAGAAGGAGAGGTGCCGACAACTGGAGGAGAAGCACCAGTGGTAGACAGGATGTCTGCAGGAGACGGATCTTCCCATGATGCCACTGTGCACACAGGCCTATCTGACTGATAACCTACAGTAGTGTTGTCTTTACTTATTGTTGACATATTATCTTATATTTATATAAGATATTGAGTTTTATATTCTCTTTACAGATAAGGCAAGAGTCTCACAGAGATTCCTGAAATGGTGACAACCTCTAACAGCGCGTTACTTGGTCAGGAAATGTCGGGGGTCAAACCGAATACGCTATTTGAAAGAGATAATGCTGTGAAACAGTTGCAGTTTAGAGAACAAAAAAGTACTTGGTTAAAGGTGTACTATGCAAGATTTTTCTAAAAAAAAAAAAATCAATGTATCGACTCATACAAAAGTAATCTATCTTTATCATCACTTATGACCTCCTCTCAGTGTGTGGTGGTGGTGTATTTATCTGCAGAGTCTCTGCCTTCTGCATGGATCTTCTTACTTTCCTCTTATTTTCTGTGTTTGTGATGTTTATGGGTTGGTACCCCCACAGCGCTCAGGTGAGGTTAGGGCTCGGTAGGACCAGGTGTCAGGTGAATGTGCTTGGCTATTACTTTCGCTTTTGCTGGCGAACGTGTCTGCAAACAGTAACTGACAATCCTGCATCTTTAAGTTTAGGAAAAGATTGTAGTTTGGGGAAAAATAACTAGGTATGGGACCTAAGTCACATAAACTTGCATACTTTGCATAGTTCCTTAAAGTACCTCCATGTAGTACTTTGTACAGTTATGTAAAGTCCATAAAGTCACCTAACTATACTGACTTTTAGCTAAGACATGAACAGCAGTGTCCTGCTTGAAACTTGTTGAACCCATTCACCACTCCCACTCATCCTACATGGACATTTGTGCTCTTACTTAACTTGTATGTCCACCTCAATAAAATATTCTCATTGACTTTGCATTGGCATTGTTTCCTTATTGCCGACATAGAATTTTAACACATTTGGTGCCAGTCACCTTGTAATGCAGTGTTAAGAGTTTGTGTCAGAAACAACACCAGTTACTCTGGATGGACAGTGTGCTCTGTGGATTACCCAAAATGACCATACTAATGTGAGAAAGATAAGCTCCTTTTACACAAGCACTGCAAACCTGAAATTATCTAGACATTACTCGGAGGAGCTGTATGTAAGAAAGCAAATGTCCAAATCAGTTGAATCAGACGTTTAATGTGTGAATAAAGCAGGTTATTTTCTGGAGAATTCACAGTGAGCGAGTAGGCATGTTGACGATGTTTCAGATGAACCAGCTACGTGATGGCGGTATAATCCGCGTCATGTCTTTTCTCTTGCATGCTCTACCCCAGTGAAACCCTTCGCCTAAACCATACAGAGTTTTTCCAGTAGGTGAGAACACTTCTGACACAATCTCCTGTTGTGTGTTACATGTGTGAAATGCAAACTCTGGGCAATGTCTGGAGTTCATTTGAGAAAACTTTATGTCTCAGTTCAGACTGAAATATCTCAACAACAACTCATGGAACAGTCAGGGTCCCCAGACGATGAATTCTACTGACTTTGGTGACCTCATAAGGTCCACATTTATTATCTGTATAGCTATTAAGTATGTTTTTTTGGAATTTGGGTGAACTGATCCTTTAAGCATGGCTTTTAATTTCACTTAATCATGTGGTTCAAATCCTCCAAAAACACCCAGCTCCCTGGTATAGAAAACAAAACAAAAAAGACATGGCTTTCTACATATGATGGTCACAGGAACTTATTAGGGTTTGTCTGGACTCACACACACACACACACACACACACACACACACACACACACACACACACACAGACACACTGCAGTAGAAATGAGACACACAAAAAAAGCAGGAGAGAGCAGCAAAGCTTCCAGCAAAGGTTTGGAAGGAGAGACGGGCTCAATGGAGAGAGGCACAACATTTGAGAAAGGCCTTTGAGTTTTTGGAGGGAGCAGCAGCAAGGCAGGAGGAGATAAACAGAGCAAGAGGAGAAGACTGGATGAGAAACACTATGAGGAAAGACGGTGAGACAGATAGAGAGGGGAAAAAAACAAGGAGAAGAGCAGATAATAACAGCAGAGTATAAATTCTTCTTGACAAGGTCGGACTGCAAACGGAGAGCGGAACCCTTCGTGGCGAGCTCAGCGCAACGAGACAAACACAACACAGACACGAGAGAGGCAGAGAGAAAGCATTCAGACAAAAGGTTTCCAATCTCAAAAGTCTCTTACTGTAAAAAGCAGAAAATGTAAACTTCTTTTCACTTTAGAAATGTAGCTGCTGAAGTTGCCGGTATTGACTAAACTAGTTTATTGATTTTTTATTTTTTTTTTTTCTTATGGCCTTGTCATTCTTGCAAATTGTGGCAAAAGGCTTGAACGTCGTCAACCATTATTGGAATACTGATCACAGGTAACAAAAGTCAAAAGCACCTTCGATATGTGGCCTTCAAACATGAACTTGTGGAGCACTAAATTACACAAATAAATTACTTAATATATAAATAAACATGTAATAAACACATAAATTACTTATACTTAAAGGAATAGCTTGACATTTTGTTGAACTATACACACTTCCTTGCAGAGAGTAAGATGAGAACATTGATACCACTCTCATATCTGTATGTTAAACATAACGCTACTGCTAGCAGCCACTTAGCTTAGCTTAGCATAAAGACTGGAAGCAGAGCCAGACAGCTAACCTGGCTCTGCACCTGACCATGAAACAGTCTGGCTCACAATCCCCTTTAAAACCACAGCTTTTTATTTCTATGCTTCCATTTTTGCAAAGGATGAAACAAGATACAACACGTTAATTAGTGAGTTTTAAAGGTGCTGGTGGACAGACTTTGCTACTGTACCTGTCGACAGGGCAAGGCTCTTTTCACCTGCTTCTAGTCTTTCAGCTAAGCTAAGCTAAGCAGCTGCTAGTTTTGGCTTTTTAGCTCTGAATAAGTGTATTTCCAAAAATATCACACTATCCCTTTAATCTGAGTGAGACTGGGCAGGATTTGGAGGGGGAAGGTTGTGGGAGGTCCAAGCCTTTTGCAGCATTGACACATGCATGTGTGGGTTGCATGTGTGAAACAGCTAATGAGCTGCTGATATACAGAATTCTATCACCACTGATAATTCATACTTGTTTCTGAACAGTAGCCTCCCAGTTCTTGCAGGAATGCCCAGGGCTTTGGCAACCAGCCACCAACATTTGGTAAATTCCTCACCTTTGATTGTAGTCTTAAAGGTTAGGTTCAGTATTTTTCAACCTGGACGCTATTTTCCAATGTTACTATGTCGAAATGACTAATGAGAATATTCAATTTTTGAAATTGTTCCAGTGTTGAGCAAGAGTGCTGCAGAAAGCAGTGCAAACAGGCTGCAATGTAACCAGTCAGGGCATCTGTGCACCATTAATTTCTGTCCACTAAAAGTGCCGTTTTTTGTTGTTGTTGTTGTTGTTGTTGTTGTTGTTGTTTTTTTACCACTGACAGGCTCTGGTTGTTATTCTAAGTGTCTGACATTATGGAAATTATTCTACAGAGATCAACCTTTTTGTTAAAAAGTAAGATCCTTTTTGTTAAACCAGAAACAGCCCAGAAATTGCCATCACCAAACCACCAGACTCCATTTAAATAAACTGATTTTAGTGCATATGTAGCCAGCATATTTTCACATCCAGTTGGTTGAATTAAAGGTTTATTTCAACCAAAGCAGAGATGGTGATTAGCAGTGGAGAGACAAATCACGATGGTTTATGTGAGTTTTATTTTATGTCTGTCGACTATGAACGAAGTGTGTTTTACCATGATAAAATTACTGTTTGTTTAAATAAAGTCTGGTGGGTTTTGGGGATGGTGATTTCAGCGCTGTCCTTGCCATAAGGTTGTCAGACACAATCTGAGCCTGTCAGTGGCAAAAAGTCATTGTTGTTCCCATTAATCACTTTGACACAAAAACATAGAAAATAGGGTCCAGGTTGAAAAATACCTAAGTTACCCCTTAAAGTCTTTATATCTTCAGTTCATTGTTAAATTAAACTGCATTTTATTATCCTTTGTTATTTACCAGGTACTTTACTCATACATAACAGAATAACAGTAACTTGTCCTGTACTGTGTAAGTACACAATCAAATTATTAATCAAATAATAAATACAAGTGGGATGAATGCTGTGCTAGTTTCAGTGATATCCTAATAAATCATAGTCCATAAGTGAGTGGTTATTCAGTGAAGTGAGTAAACACCTGGTAAACAACACGCTGTTCTGTGTTGAGGTTTACATGAGGACATTGGCACGTGTGTCTGGCAGTCGGAGCCCCACCAGGCCGCCGCCAACCAACACAGACGATGCCATCAGGATGGGGATTGCCTTGGTGATGCCAACCAGTGAGCCAAAGATCAGGTTGCCCAGCACTGCTGCCAGCTTACACATGGCATTACAGAAGCCAAAGCCTGTACCCCTGAAAACAAAAGAGACAAGTAGAAAAAAGAGTCAGAGCCTGTTGTAGTAAACATACTCAAGTGTTTGTTTCTAGAAAAGGCAAATTGCTCATGGAAATATATACTCTTTATTTTTATTCTCACCCAAGAGTGTCTGTCATATGTAAATATATGTATTTAATGAATGTTTCCTGAATGTAGCCACTTTCTGTAGCTGACCTAGAATATCCACCTCATGGTTGTATCAGCACAGTTTCAAGGTGGGCACTCAAGATTAGAGTCACCAATTCAATATCTGACCAAATGTCGCCCCTTCTGTTCCTGAGTTACGATGTTAAGTTATGGCCAGAGGTGTTTTTTACAGAACACTGTGATGTCACAGTGAAGTTGACCTTTGACCTTTTGAATATAAAATGTCATAATTTTAGACATTTGTGTAAAATGTTGTCATAATTAAGGCCCATTTATGCTCAACGTTAAATACGGATCTGGATATGGACAGAGCCTTCTGTCCGTGCTCTGCGTTCATTTCGTCCGTATTTCTGCACATTTCCATAAAGCTTACGGATACGGGCCAAACTGAGCAGTACCACCGGAAACAGTGTTGCTGTCACTACCCAATACGTAGCTCTAGTGAGACACGAAGAAGAAATAACAATGGCTTGAAACTTCCTGCCAAAGCTTGCTGGCTGATTGCTGTAGCAAGAAAGCGCAAGGTGACAGCTAGTCGCTCTGCCTCACTCACAGGCGCGCTGTGCGACTTGTCATGCTAGATGTGGGGGGCCACCCGGCGAAGCAAGTTATCGAATGCCCCAGCAGCCATCCTAAAGTACTGGAAATGACGCTCATTGTCAATTTCTCTCATCGGCAGTACTAGAGAAAAGAATTCTCTGTCCTCCAGTCGCGATGTATTTAACGGCCTCACCGACCACCGCCTCCTACAACGCTGCTTCTGTTTTTGTCTTTTATGCAAGAGGTACATCATCAATATCTCCTCCACAGTTGCCATCATCAGTCATGTTAAACATTTTGGTGGTGACACAGACTGGCACATGCAGCTCAGCTGGAAAAGCTCCACTTCAGCGTGACAGTACACAATTTATTTTTTAGATAACATTACATGAGACATCATTTTTATTTCATTCTGCATGAGGCATTCTACATGCCTGAAAACACAGTTAACTTGCCCTGTGTGAGCCCTAATGTTGATCCCTGAGACAGCAGTGTTATTTTATTTCAACTTGCTCTCAGAGTGCTCTCAGAGTTTCAGAAGTTGGGGGGAATTTTGTGAACTTTTGCCTTGCTGTTATTTAGTAGTTGGCTTTATTTATTTTTTCTTTAATAACTATTGACTGTGAATCCAGATTGTGTGGACACAGTAGTAGACAGTGAAATGCTGCTCCTTATGTCTTTGAAACATGGGGCCAGGTCTCTATTTACTGATAAAGCATGTTAAGTGGATCCATTGGATTGCATATGACGGGATGTTTTTTTCAGGATTACATCTCATAATAAAGACACGAGATTTTGAGAATGAAGTCCAAATTATTTCAAGAATACAATGATAATATTTTGGGATTTTAATATTCATACAAATAATGATTAATACTACATTGTCAAAAGGTGAAATCAGTGTGTCAGCAGGTCAAATGATGGATGTGAATGACCTGAGGTCATATGTTTTAAGGAGATTTTAGGATATTGAACTGAAATGACATGACAAAAAAAATCAATGCACTCTTTTTATCACCTATATATTGCTATTACAGATAAGGGAGAGGTGTAATTTTGCTACGTATACACACTGTGTATGTAGTGAGTGCAGCCCCCACCTCCTGTCTGTTGGGTACAGCTCAGTGGTGACCACATCAAGGGAGTTCCAGGCAGAGATACTGAGGCCATTGTAGAGACAGAGCATGAAGATCATCATGGACTCACTGGTGCCAAACCAAAGGAAGAAGCAGCTGATGCCTGACAGCACCATGGAGCCTCCTGCGGGAAACAACACCAAACATCTTTTACATCTCACGCACAGAACAGCCTTGTTTACCTCACCACAGCTCACTGCAGACACACAGGCCAGCATCAGAAGACATTCAGCCAGAGGAAAGCTTTGTTATTTAAAGAGAATGTGATATCACACCTAACATGCTGAGGCGTCCTATTTTGTCCATGAGGAGGGCAGAGACAATGTTTCCAGGCAGCACAGCCAGCGTTCCCAGGAAGTTGACAAAATAGACCCAGTAGGCACTGTAGTCGTCGTCGTACGTCATCTGACAGCCTGTCTTGTTGTGGTGGAAGGAGCTGTTGATCACTCTGGAATTTGTTAGTTTGGTGTCGTCGATATCTGCAAGTGTGAGAAGCAAGCGCTCAGTTTTCACACTGTGTTTAAATAATTCATTAGGGTATGTTTTTATCTGCTATTGTCTGCTTTCCACAGTTAGATTTCAAAGAGCAAAAACTGGCCTCTTTCTGTGAGTTGAAATTGCTGCAGAAACTAAAAGCTCTGGCTGCTGCTGAGGGGGTATATCAAAATCTATTGTTCTGGTGATGCTGAATTTGTTTTTTTTTTTTAAATTCGGTTTTAGACTCCTTTTGGGTTGTCTTTGACATGCAATACTGGATAACCAGCCGCAATTGCCCTGGGGCCTCTGACTCTGGGAAAGGGGACATAAAAGTCCTGGGTTCACTGGATGTCAGAAGGATTTGGTCATTTTGATTCACTTGTCACTAAACCATAATATTACCTGAGGTTGCTCCTGCTCTGTCTCTGTTATTTTAGTTTGCATTGGGCTCACATGATACATATTCCTTAATAAAGTCATGTGTAAAGCTGGGCTAGGCAGTTTCATTTTTGGCATATCTGGGCAAAAGTTCCATCGTAATCTTTAAGCATATTGTAATTCAAGTGGACTGAGAGAAAACTAGACTCCTGCATCTTCTCTTGGCCATTTAAAAAAGAGGGCGCTCCTACTGGCTGTTCTACAATTGCATATGCATGTCCCTTTAGTGAAAGGCTGATTCAATGGCAGAGAATCCTGCAGAGAAAGTTGCCATTCCAGCACTAGCAACAGCTGCCTACACTGCAAAGCAACCCAAAAATGGAAGATCGAAAAGAAGTCTAAAAGAAAGTCTGACAATAAACGGAATAAAACAATATCTGTGAAGCGTTTAAGAGATGGAGAGAAAATGTTGCTAATGCTAACAATTTTGCCCTCTGCTAACCATAGGTTCATAGCTCCAGGCTTTAAGTTCACATTTATGTAGCTAACATAGCTACGGCCTAAAATCAAAGTGTATCCTCTGCCACCTCAGACCACCTCGCCAGGAGGAGAGCAGCCACAGCTCCAGGGACTGACCCCCAGCCAGCAGTTGCAGCAATCTGAATCCAGCCAGCACACTGTCTAGCTCCAGGGTACTGTACGGCCCCTACTTCTTGCTGGATCAGCAAACTTTCTGTTGCTGCCGTTACACAACTGAGACCGGGCACTGGCCACCAGCTTGTTGTGACACCCAGCGCTGGTCAGATTTGGGCTGCTACAGTCGCCAACCATAGGTCTGTCTTCCCTGCTGCTGCCAGCTTTCCTCCTGGGAGGCAGTCTACAGCAGTGGTGAGCAAGACGGAGGGAGCGTGGTATGGTTTCTAGCTATTTCTTGTCTCATTTATGGTCTGATAAACAAGAGAGAGGAGGGAGGGAAGAGCTGAGGCAGGGGGGTGTATTTTCAAATTCTGATGTTTTTTTTTTCTTTTTTCCTTATTTCTGCCTGCCCTAGCTTTAATAAAATCATCATCATCATCATCATCATAAACTAAGTGACACACAGAAAACCTGCAGCCTAGTTATTATTCCTTGTCAGAAATACCAGCGTCTAGGTGTCTATTGTCCCATCTTACGCTCTGTAAGAAAGCAAATAACCATATTTCTGAAAAATGCCAAACTGTTTCGTTAATCTCAATGAGTCTCAATGGTTAATAACTGCTTAATTAAAACCTTGCACTAGCATATTTGCATTTTTCAATTTGATTCATAAGAATTACCCTTCTCAACTCTGTACAGTGCAAATGTCTGTGGGCTCTCTCCCTAAACAGAAAAGGTTTATTAATAATCTTCAGCAGCTGCAGCAAAGAGAAAACATTCCCTGCTCTCACCTCTGCTCTCATGACGCACTCCTCCCTCCCTCTCTCACTCTGTCTCTCCTCGTTTTTCCTTTATCCTCTGCTCTCCAGAGACACATTGCTGGGGGCAAAGAGACTTCATTTCCCATGGGGCATTAACAGCAACCTGACATGCCCTTACTGTTTCCATGCTCAGCGCTTTTCCTGAGTGCTGGAGGGAACTATTTTTCCACCCTGCGCTCCCACAAGGTCTGATTCAGCTCTGCTTCCTCTCAGAACATTTTAAATGTCTGCCGTGCCTTTGCTTTTCTTCCTGCTTGTGTTTTTGTCAGCTTCAAAATGATTGGTTTGCATTTTTGTAACATATCCTGTATATATTAAAAGTACATTTTGATGCTTTGTATGCTTGGGCAGATAGTTCCAGTGGAAAACAATAGGAAAAAGCTGACATTTGGAAAAAAAATTCATAGAATCTTGTTTATGTGCCTTACTGTTCAACTGAAACATCAGAGCCAATAAAAAGCATCACTTCAGGACTGGTTGTATGGTTAGAAATTGCCATTTTCAGTGCTCTGCAGCCAAGCCTGGCTCAGTTTCTTTGTTAACTACAGTCGACTGAGTTCAGAGAGGCAATCTGTGCAGGGCCACAGAGGTTAAGCAGTAATTTAGTGGCATAAAGCAAAAGCCATAAATGCTCAAAAACATTCTTTCTTCCCCAGAAGCTTGGACGTTAGACCCAAAATGAACTGTCAGACAGAGACAGAGAGACTGAGTGAGACTTATGTGTGAGCCACCTACAGAATAATAGAATTTTCAGGGGTGGAAGGAAATACTGTGTGCTGGGGCGGAAGGCTGTGAATGTGAGTGAGTTCTGCAGATGGAGACTCACCCGTGTTGAAAAAGAAGGAGTCTACAAAGGTACAGTTTTTGAAGTAAGATGCTAGGGAGGATACATCTTCAAAATAGCAGTTGAGAAAAGATGAGTCGATGAATGTGACGGCCTTAAACTTCATACTGATGAACCTGGGAGGAGGAGAAGGAGAGACAAGATGGAGGTGGCAGGGGAAGACATTAACATATGGATCAAAATAATAAACAGAGATTGGAAACATATTTCTGACAGCACAAGTGCTGATATTGCACTATTCCCCTTCTTTTTTAATAAATGGTAAATGGGTAGTTTAAAACAAAAAGGATCAAAATTGATGCAGCAGAAGTAATAACATTGTGTTTTTTTACCCATGCATTTTTACTCCTTGTTAAAACTTGGCTCCTACATTACCCACAATGCAACTTGATTGTAGACAGTTCAGTCACAGATTTGAGTGTGTGTAAAATTGCAGTGGCTGTTTTAGCCTGGCGCTGTTAGCTTGTAGCAGTGATGAGCAGCGGGCTAAAGAGGTCTCACTTCTTTCAAACTCCACAACCCCTGATGCTTTTCTTTTACAAACTTGCACAGAGGGTCACTTGGCAAATTTATAATTAATTAATAATTAATAATTTACATGTAAACAGGCAGTATGCTGAAAACACACCAAACAGTGGCAAAGCCTGCAACAAGCTGCCGTGCAGTAGATATGGAAAAGTGCCATGGCTGCTCGAAGCTCAGCAAGCTGCAGCCTTTCCGGTCTGCGGTGAACTGCGGCCAAACTAAAAGTTGGGGTTAGATTAAATTTTGCCAGCAACTTGCAGCCACAGAATACCAGCAGCCAATCAGTAAACAGTCCTGTGACTCCTGTGACATGTTGACTAATGTTACAAAGAATTTCTTCCTGCCTGAACACATGAACACACCTCCTCGCCACAGAAATAAATTTCAGCATAGCGTTAGTTCAGGCAAGACACGATGTCAAGCTTCCTCTGCAAGCCGCTTCCACCCCAGCTCCTCCTTTTCATGCTGCGTCTGGCTTATCAATGTCATTTCTTTTTGTCATTGGTGCTGCTCTGTTGTGTTCCCAAGGGGTCTCTGCTGCTGCTCTCTCTGCATTAGGCTTTCCTCGTATGCACGTGGAAGGGCAGAGAGGTGTGCTCACTCATGCTTACGGCTTTCCATGAAGACACATGGGGGCTTTCTCTGTGGGCCTAGGAATGGCAGAGAGGCCTCAGAGAGGAGCCATACCGCCAAATACAATACTGCAAATGGAAATAGAATTTTCTTTGACTAAAGTGGTCCTGACTGAGCTAATATTACTTTGCCACTACTTGATGTGTTTTGGCATTATTGTGTAAAATCTACAGAGATCCCCTTTACGCACAGTGGGGGAATGTAACTGGCAGTGTGTATTAAACTGCATATTAAATTGAATTAATATTTTGAGTGCACAAGTGCACTTGGTATGTTCACACTGCATAGTATAGGAAAATGCAGTGTATTACTGGCGCACTCAAAAAAAGTCCAAAAGTTGTGTGTGGAATACTGAACACTTCTCACCCTCAGTGGTTGCCATCTTTGTGATGTAGTGGAAGCTAGGTCACAAACTTCTCAACAAAATGTTAATGTGTTAAAAAAACAAAACAAAAAACAAACAAACAAACAAAAAAAACGTTGTCACTTCCGGTAAGTGCAAAACTGCAGTGTACAATTTGAGACAACACTATCCTGCTGAAATTATTGCACCACGCAACAAGTACATAGTGTATATAGTGTACTACATTGAAGTTTACTAACAGGAGTATACAATTTTGAGACACATTTTAAGTACAAGTACTGAAGTACTTAAATACTTGTACATTACTTGAGTATTTACATTGTATGCTATTCTATATTTTTACGCCACTACATTTTAGAGGAAAATATTGCACATTTCACTCCTCTAAAATGATCTGACTGCTGTTCTTTCTTTATAGATAAATATTTCACATATATACTGTACAAAATATGATATATTGTTATAGCTTTGCTTATCCAACAGTATATAAAGCACTTAGCAAGTAAATTCAATACTTTCAGCCATACCCAAGCTCTACAGAGAAGTGAAGCATAAAGTTGAGGAATGTTTGAGTACAGCAGGAAGGGAGGCATTTACTTGTGATGCCTGGACTTTAGGATCAGTGGATTCATCTGTGACTATAGCAGCACATTATCTCACAGAGGACTGGTAACTGATGTCTCACATTCTCCAAACTAGAGCAGTGCATCAAAGTCACACTGGAGCAAACACTGCAGACCTCCTGCAAATTGCAAAACAAGAATGGGGGATTGTGGTTGTAACAGACAGTTGTAACACTTCTAACGTGGGTGTTGCCATCCACTTAGCATGATACCTGTATATTAAGTCTTTTGCTCATGCGCTTAATTTGGCCTTGCAGAGGCATTTTAATTAGGAAATGTAGTGGTGACATAAGTATAAAAACTCATGTAAAGTGCAGATGCTCCCAAAAAATATGTAATTATTGTAACAAAGTTTTATTACATTATGCCAAACAACCTGCAAACAACCTATGTGGTTGTCTGGATTGGAGGATTTGTTGAAAACTTCACATGCTCCTTTATTGATATTACAACTTTTACCCAAGTGGAAAATATGAGTACTTCCTCCACCTCTGCTTAATGCAGTAGACATGCTAAAGATACATTCCTTCAGGATGTCGACAGTAATATGAATTGTACCATTCTGTAACTGATCTATGGGATCTGTAACATGCTGCTGTAGGCTACACAGTATCATGGTATTGGTCTTGATTTAATCTCTTAATAAACGCTCTCCAGTGAGGATGGAAACAGTGTATTGTTGCGTCCTCTCTCTGGTCTTTGTGTAAGCGAGAATCATAACCAGGAGGAGCAGGAAAAGATGTGAGTGTGTGAGAGAGAGAGAGGAAAAAGGAAAGAGAGATAAAGCTTTTAATTTCCTGGTGGTGGGGGAGATAAAGGAGGCAGGATTAATATAACCCGCAGAGGTGTGTTGTTTGTGGGAATGATGAATAGCACTGCTATCCCACAACGGGATGAGATGCTTTTAACCACAACATTGTGCCAAGGGAGACTCACAGGTTTGGATCACAGTTTGTTACATTGTAGCTGGCTTTAATCATTTCTTTATCATTATTCCCTTTGTCTTTTTCATTTACCTGTCATTTAGAAAGACTCCGTTTCTGTGGATCTGGTTCTCCAGGGTAAAGTTAAAGGTGAAGTCTTCAATGCGTTCGTTGTTGTGGATCTTCACTCTAGAGGCGTACTCGTCGGCCTGAAGGTGTTTAATGACATCTGGGAACCACACCGACAGCCCGTAGTACCTGGACACAGCAATAGCTTCTGTGATAAAATGTTACCACTGACATGGGCTACTCTGGCACAGCTGATTGTTGTACTGCTCACTCTCAATTCAGTTTGAATTTTTGTGTGAAGTGTTAAACTTCTTGTTATATTTCTTTGCTCCTCGATGAATTAATGATAAAATTTTACAGTTTTAATGCACATTAATTTTGTTGTGCCACATTCTGGTGTGACCATGGGTCTCATTAATAACCTTTGCATACTCACAAAACGAGGCCCGAAAGCGGCATACGCCACTTCAAACACAAAAGTTGTGATTTACAAAACTTGACAGGAGAATGTGCACACCTACAGGGAAACTGTAACCCATGCGTACAAACATTTTGGATTCAGGGGAAATTGGTGACGCAATTGTTGAGGTGGTAAAATGAAGCCAAATTGTAGAAATTAAATGTAAGAGATGTCATTATATAAATAATGATGGCTCTCACACATTTAATTTCGCCTCATATCATGTTACTTACAGATCTTGTTCACCATAAACATTCAGTCCAGTGACTTTATTAATGCCTATGCTAGTGAGCCATAACTTTTCCATAAACATCTTTCAGTTGTAAAAATTACAAGCCAACTCAAATCTCACCTCAAATTTTGCCCATTGTTTCATTAGCACTGTCTCACCATCACATTCCCACCCCAGGAACGCAAAGGAGAGGGATGCAGCTGACACTTGTGGTGGAGCGCACATCAAATAACATTACATAATTGCAAAACAGAGCACCAACAGTTTTGAATAATATCTTACAATACTGTTAATACATATCACCAAGCATGATTTCAGTCTTCAGATAGTTTTTGTGTGTAAAATCGCCGCAGTAAACACGACTGTGTGAGCACAGAGTGCACAGGAGACATCACTGTGTCCGCCACACACACACTTTTCCAGTCACCTTACGTACATTCACCACCTGCATTTATAAACTCCATATGCTCATTTTGTGTCCTAATCATACGGACAAGATCGCCACAACAAACATAAAAAATTATGTTCACTTATCAAAAGTTAATCTTCAAATAATATCTCAGGGTCAGGGATACACTGATAGTCACATTCATTTTGGCATGGTGTGAAGCAATCAGTCTAAATGCTGCAAACAGAAAAACACTGTGGTTACACTTGGCCGTTGCCTTGATTCACCTATAAAGAACCACTGATCAGCAGGCTCATTTCTATGCATCAGTGTTTATGAGTTGCTTTGCATTGAACATTTATAGTTAAATGTAGCATGTAGAGGGCGGGATACGAGGCTGATCCACATGCAGACAGCTCCAAGCTGATTTTGGTAATTTTTGTTATCTTAAAAATATGTCTGCAACCAACCTACTTATCCTTTTCCAGGTCTTATCAATGTTACCACAGAAATAAGGAGGAAGTAAATCTGGCTGACGTTGGTGATCTGACATTAGGATTACTCCTCTTGATGAAGCTATAGGTTAGCTAGCTATTTAGCCAGTGCTTTGCTAACATTAGCTAAATATATAGTGTAATGTCTCTGTGAAGATTGTCAGTCTCCCAGCCACATCTTTAAACTGTCTACAAACTTTGGTTTTCTTTTCAACATAGACGAGCCTAGCATATAACATTATCTGAGTATAACAGGAAAGGGGAAAGTTGACTGAGGTTCTGCCAGGTTCTAAGCCAAGTCATCAAGCAACTTTACAGTCTGTACAGCATACGACACCTTTTGTCCTCTGACTCTTACTTGGAGGGTTGGAGGACTTCCAACTTTATTGCAGCACATCCAACTGATGAGTTTGTGACTACATTTTGCATCATCAGCTAATTGTGTGTGTGTGTGTGTGTGTGTGTAAAGGTCAGTACGTGTTTGTATGTCCACATATAAGCAAAGGTTTACATGGGTCAGAGTCGCGGCATAATTGGCTATGGTGTACATCTCCAGAGGGGTAAAGGGCAAGGTGGTGTCAGAGGTGCAGCTGGTTTATTGGTATTTTATTGAGCTGGGAGATCAAATTAATAAGCAAAGAATCTTGCATCTGTTTCTGTATCGGAACAAGAGGCAGTGAAACCTGCCAACAAAAAAAGGACAGGACAAAAAGAGACCTGACAAGAGAAAGACAATAACAGGACCCGAAAAATTAAGACAATAAAGACAAACTGAGAACAAAAAACAAAAACAAAAAAAAACACACAAGTTGACATAAATCTAAACCAGCAACATAAAACATTACTTTTCTTGGAGTATAACAGAACCACTTTTAGCTAAAAGACTGTCCTGAAGGCTAAAACTTTCTGACATGTACGTACTGCAATTCATTACAGCTGTCGGCAGAAAAAAGCCAAATGGCACCTTCTCTCAAATAGGTTCTCTCTTTCTAATCTAAGCTGTCAACATTCAAACACTGCAGACCTCCTGCAAATTGCAAAACAAGAATGGGGGATTGTGGTTGTAACAGACAGTTGTAACACTTCTAACGTGGGTGTTGCCATCCACTTAGCATGATACCTGTATATTAAGTCTTTTGCTCATGCGCTTAATTTGGCCTTGCAGAGGCATTTTAATTAGGAAATGTAGTGGTGACATAAGTATAAAAACTCATGTAAAGTGCAGATGCTCCCAAAAAATATGTAATTATTGTAACAAAGTTTTATTACATTATGCCAAACAACCTGCAAACAACCTATGTGGTTGTCTGGATTGGAGGATTTGTTGAAAACTTCACATGCTCCTTTATTGATATTACAACTTTTACCCAAGTGGAAAATATGAGTACTTCCTCCACCTCTGCTTAATGCAGTAGACATGCTAAAGATACATTCCTTCAGGATGTCGACAGTAATATGAATTGTACCATTCTGTAACTGATCTATGGGATCTGTAACATGCTGCTGTAGGCTGTAGGCTACACAGTATCATGGAATCTTAAAAATATGTCTGCAACCAACCTACTTATCCTTTTCCAGGTCTTATCAATGTTACCACAGAAATAAGGAGGAAGTAAATCTGGCTGACGTTGGTGATCTGACATTAGGATTACTCCTCTTGATGAAGCTATAGGTTAGCTAGCTATTTAGCCAGTGCTTTGCTAACATTAGCTAAATATATAGTGTAATGTCTCTGTGAAGATTGTCAGTCTCCCAGCCACATCTTTAAACTGTCTACAAACTTTGGTTTTCTTTTCAACATAGACGAGCCTAGCATATAACATTATCTGAGTATAACAGGAAAGGGGAAAGTTGACTGAGGTTCTGCCAGGTTCTAAGCCAAGTCATCAAGCAACTTTACAGTCTGTACAGCATACGACACCTTTTGTCCTCTGACTCTTACTTGGAGGGTTGGAGGACTTCCAACTTTAAAAAAAAAAAAAACACACAAGTTGACATAAATCTAAACCAGCAACATAAAACATTACTTTTCTTGGAGTATAACAGAACCACTTTTAGCTAAAAGACTGTCCTGAAGGCTAAAACTTTCTGACATGTACGTACTGCAATTCATTACAGCTGTCGGCAGAAAAAAGCCAAATGGCACCTTCTCTCAAATAGGTTCTCTCTTTCTAATCTAAGCTGTCAACATTCATCAAGACGCTATAAGTGAGAGAGCATCTGCCACAGTGCTAAGTACCTCACTGAAACTGTTATTTAGCTGGAAAGTAGTGGTGACTCAGCTAAGTATCACTGAGAGCAATACATAGCATCATTTAACATGATGGAAGCATGCAGTCATATCATGGAGAAGTGTGGAGGAAGTAGTGCTGTGCAGAAAATCTCTTACCCAAAAGACAGAGTAAACCAGACTGCAGCCAGTTTTATAGTGTTGTCTCTCACTGGGTAGTTGAAGCATCTCATAAAAGTCAACCATATCTGTTATAAAAAGGAAGAGATTTTTATTTATTTAAAATTTTAACCAGAAAATAAATCTGTGTAAAACAAATAAACAGAATCATACTCCTCTGAGCTCAGCCTTGATCTTGAAGAGGACCTTGAGTACAGGGTTGGCTGACTCATTCTGCATCTCCACCAGCTCGTCCAGCTGTTTGGGGATTTTTATCCTGTTCACCTGCAGGGGGAGACACTGATCTGTCACCTGCTGATGGCACTGCAGCAGCAGGAAGAAGGATGCAAGTGTTGCAGGGCCGCTGTGTACTCACAGTGAAGACTCTCTCGGGCTCTCCGCGGGCACGCATGTTGGTGTCGTGGATGTGTTTAAGCACCATCCAGGCCTCGTCGTGTTTACCCATCTAAGGGACAGTTATTTGATGTTACATGCATGTACACATCAGGCTCTACCTGTTCATCCTCCCGTGGCTGGAGCTAGTCAACTGAACCTTTACAGTCCCTTCAATTTATGCTCTCATTATATCAATACTCAGGTTTGCTTCTACACTTATAGAAATGATTTGATCTATTTTTTCAGGTTTATGTATTTCAATTACATATCAAATTTTTATCCAACTGAGTCAAGTAATTTGAAAATAATCCAAAAAAATACTATCTATTTAATTAAATCAAATAATACTAGGATGAATAGACTGACATTTTATGTAACTATAGCCCATAACATTTACCCAATTCACATTCATAAAGTTTATGTTATTACTGTAATAAATTCTATGCAATTCAAATGTTCTCCTTAGTCCTTTCACCTTAGTCATTAGTTCAAGGTCCACACGGTTAAATACACTCAGTGTCATACTTGCATTTGTCCATGTCGAGGAGCTACTTTACTGTATCTGTTCAGCCGTCTGTTATTCACTCACTCTACAGCAAGAAACATCACCTTAGCATAAATGTTCTGTGCCAGAAAATTCACTGTACTTCAAATTATAATGTTTTTTTTTTTTTGTTTTTTTTCTCTTTTAACAATCTTGACACATTTGCGAGTCACTTGTGGTCCAGTCATAATGGACCTGCAACCCAATTTTAGACCGGGATCCACCAGTTGGGAACCACTCTCTTAGAGTGTACATATCTGGGCAAATCTGACAGATACATATCCATAGTAACTGCACTAGTCATGTGCTAATGAGTTGCAAATTACATTAATGCAGGGGGTTTCAAAGTCTGACACTGTGGGCTCCTCATAATGACACTGACTGCAGAACCCTCCACTTCCAACTACAGTTTCTACATAGCCACAGTTAGTAAGCTTTGGGCTATGTTTTAAACCAGTGGTTCCCAACTGTTGGGTCGCGGTTCAAAAGTGGGTCACAGATCCAATCTGAATGGACACAAGTGACTTGCAAATGTGTCAAGTTTGTAAAAAAACACACTTTTTGAAGTATAGGGAATTTCCAGCACATAGCTTTTATTTTGAAGTGCCGTTTACTGATGTAGAGGGAATGACGAATGGACAACTACATAACACACACAAACACAAGTGTGACACTGAATGTGTAAAACTGTGTAGACCTTGAAGTAATGACTCAGGAGAAATCCAGACCCTGTGGCTGGACCAGTTGGGAAAAATTATTTTAAGCCTACGACGAGTAGCTCGTGACAGACGTAAACATTAATGGCGTCCTTCTTGGCTGAGCTGTAACATTAGCTAGCTCAGTGGTGCTAGGTGAGCTAGCAGTAGAGGCACGCTTCCTTCTGCACAGTGATACAGTGGGTGGGTGCAGCTTGGTAGACAGAAAATAGTTCCAACGTGAAACTGCTGACAACAAGGTCTGTGGATTATCTTGAGTAATCGCTACAGGTTACTACAGGTAAGAGAAAACATATGTATTTTTTTATCTTGGGGTGAACTGTCCCTTTAATTGCCTCTATGAGCTGTGTGTCCAAACTAGCAACATAGCTCCAACTGCTGACCATGTTGGTGAGTTGCTGTAATCAGCAGCCAGACTACAATTACTAACTCCCCCTTGTTTGTAGAATGCCGGCATGCATCTGTCCCTTCGACTTCATGCAGTATTTTTGTCTCGTGTCCCTCCCTTTTACACCTCCCCTTCAACTCGCCCCTGCCCCCCTATGGAGACACGCCTCACAGTTTGGAAACCTGCATTGATGCAAAGATGCAATTCATGCTCTAAAAACTGCTATATTTATTTTCTTATATAAAGTGGTAAAAATGGCAGCAAAGTGTTTTGATTTTTCTAATATCCATAAGAAAAATGATCATTGTCATTAAGAGTTATAATGGTGCTGCCAGCATCACGATACACTGCGTCTCTCTCTCTTACCTCCAGGAAAAAGCGGGGGCTCTCAGGCATAAAAGTGAGAGCCACCACTGCAGAGACACACGGCAGTGCACACACCACCACAAACACTCTCCAGCTGTGGAACTGGTAGGCCGAACCCATGCTGAAGCTCCAACCTGCACAAAGAAGCAGTTGCACAGAGAGACACAAATATTAATTAATTTCTAATAACATTAAAAGACATCAAATTTGAATAAAACAAAAACACATTTATAGCTTTTTCCTTCCCTCACAGGTTGGACTTTCTGTAGCTGTTCAGTCCTGGACAAACATATATGATGTTTCTCTGCCACAAGCTAATGAAATTAATTAACCTGCAGGTCAACTACTTCCCCAGTGTCACTGCGCACTCTTTGGCATCAGTGGATACATAGTCCTTCATCTCTCTCTCTCTCTCTCTCTCTCTCTCTCTCTCTCTCTCTCTCTCCTATTGTCTCTCCCAATTCCAACCTGTCCTTTTTTTGCCTGAATATTTTCAATACTTGCAACAGAAAATAGAAAATAGAAAATTCCACATTTCCTTAAGAAAGGAAAAAAATGGCTTTGACTCATTCCTGGGGTGTTGCTAAATAGTTGGGACAGCTTATTGAGTTGCTAAGGTGTTGCTACAGTAGACAAGTGGACATGGTTCCTAGGTTGTTGGTAGATAGTTTCTTTGTGTGCAGATAGTTGTGCTGGGTGTCACCAGTTTGCTGCTAGGTGGTAGCTCTGTGCTCAAAAGCACTGCAGATGGTTCCCAAGTGTGATTGTTAGAACATCTCCAAGTGGTTGCTATGGTGATCTGTTGTATGGTGCAGTGGCTTGAGCCTGAGTTTAAATGCAAAAGATCTTGGGTTTGAATTTTTTCAGCACCATGGAGAGAAACACAGAGGGCCCTAAGCTGCATTCAGGGTTTAAGACAGTCTTAAGACAGAGCAATGCCATCATTCCAATCAGTTTCTCCCAGTTAGAATTCCTTCAGTTTTTAGGAGTTTTTTTTACCGGGAGCTGAATTATCCTCAGAAGTCTCCTGTCCAAAACAAACCAGGTGATTAAATCTGCTAAATACATGGAATAAGGGGGATGCTAGCCCAACTATTGCCTAGCCTTTCTCTCTGATAATTCAAGATCCAGACAAATCAGGAGCTTTTAACCGGGAGCTGAATTATCTGCAGAGGCTTCTTCCTCTCCAAAACAAATGCACCCCAAGATTTATATTGCCCAAAACACTGAAAAAAGCAATTTTACTTTAAAAATCAGTGTTTCCCCAACACTGTGTGGCTAGTTGTGGAGGGGATGCTAACCCAGCTGCTACATGCCGACATTTTCTCTCTGATAACTTAAGATCCAGACATTTAGGAGTTTTTTACTGGGTGCTGAATTATCTGCAGAGGTCTTCTCCTCTCCAGAACAAACAGACCCCAAGATTTACACCAGTAAAGACACTGAATAAGGCAGTTTTACGTTAAAACTGTCAAGCACAGCAGGGGTTGGAGGCGAGGTGACGCTAACGTTTGCTCATGTTGTTTCTCTGAAAACGTAAGATCCAGACTTCCAATAACAGAAATCATACATTAGGTTAAAACATACTGTGAAAAATGACTGAAATCTAAAACATGTATTGTAAAAATGTGGCTTGAAACTGGATAAAAAGTAGATCTGTGGCAGCCTCTGGCTGACAACCACAACCCTGACGCATGTGTAAAGGGGATATGATGCTACAACAGGGACATTGCCTGTCTGTGGCATTGTAACTAGGGATGCAGCGAATATTCGGTAACCAAATATATTCTACCGAATATTGCAAAAAACCACACATTCGGTATTCGGTGGAATAAGTGAAAAGCAAGGCCGAATAATAGCGGCATGTTTTGATGACGCAATCAAACAGCGTGCAGTGATGGACGGAGTAAAATGTCGGCAGTGTGCTGATATTTCAAAGTGTTGGAGAGTGATAGAAGAAAAGCGGTTTGCAAAGAATGTAATACTGAGCTATCTAGAGTAGTGTTGCAGGGTATACTGGAACCAACAGTAGACCGCGGTACTAAAACACCACAGTACACATGATACCATAATGTTGGAGTACTGTAGTACTACGGTACCTCAGGTACCACTACTGTGGGATGAGTTCAAAGTCCAGTCGCAAGAGGGTGAGTGTCCATGTGCTGTCCAATAACGGCGCACGCTGGCCACCTGGCACTCAACATGCTGCTGCAGGCGTTTGTTTTCCAGTGACATTTCAGGTATTAGCTGAGCTATTGAGTATCTTTCAGCACAGAAAAATATATTAAAATCTATGAAATCTTAAAAAGCAGATTCAAACAATTTAAATCCAAAGACAACAGTTGAGAATTACCTCATGATATGATATTTAATACCTTTTTTCAACTGTGAATTCTGTCCCTGAAAGGAAAACTTTGTCTGCTTTTTCTGACACGATTAGTTTTCAGTCTGTTCATCTCACTTCAATTATTTTTTATTGCAGTAAAATGTATCTAATTGACTGAAAAACAACTGATTTTAGTCTTCTAAAAGTTTTGTTGGTATTTGCATTATTAATAATTTATTTAGCAAACAAATGGATACCTGGCAACTGCCTATCAATACAATATTGCCACACAAAAATATCGTGATACTATGCTGTATTGGTATTTTACCCCACCCTGACCAAAGACCCTTTGAATTTGGACTGAACTTATTTGTTGGAGCATTGTTTCCAAGCCTTTACACATGAAAAAAAAAAAGTTATGCTTCATCACAAAGTCTAGGAACGTTATATATTACATTGCTGATAAAAATCATAACACACCCCTCATCAACAAGTCAGGAGTAACAAAATCTGACAAAGCATGTGTGTGTTTGAAGACCCAGTCTGAATTTCACCCATACAGCCAAGGGCTGTATCTGAAAATCAGCACCACAGAAGAATGTTAGTGTGGATGTAGAACAGTGTGTGTGTGTGTGTGTGTGTGTGTGGCCTGTGGTGCTGCTCCAGCCTGTACCAGTACAAACCTCATTAGGGGGATTATAGCTTTAATGGACTGGAGGGGATGGCTGACTGATTCAGATACTCAGCAAGATTTATGTTCCTATTCTACAGTAAGTGAGCACGCATAAGACACACACACACACACACACACACACACACACACACACACACTGTCCTTGGCAGTGTTCGATGCTGTGACACAAATTTTTAAGTATAGGTGTGTTAATGAACTCACAGAAAGACATATGGACAAATCTGTCTTACCTCTCATACTGCGACACACACCCCTACACACACACACGTAAAAAACACAGGTTGCTGCATGACTTTCTTTTTTTGGAATTTACCACTTCTTTTACCGTGTCACATTCTTACACCAAAGACAAAAGCACACACACACACACACACACACACAGTTATCTGGCCTTTGTCCATCAATCAATGCAAAGAGCACTGCGGCGGAACCTATTACCCACACGCTGCTGCGTCTTGGAGAAAAAAATTTGTTAAAACACTGGCATCTAATCAATTGGCCTCAATTATGAGCCTCAGCTGGCCCTCTCACACTCACTCACATGAATGGAGTGTGACAACAGATAGACAGCCTTTCAATGGAAACTACAAATGAGACACAAATACTTGTCTCAATGTGCTTGTGACCCTGTGTACACACGTTCTTTTAGTCATAAAACAATAACTACTTATTTTGTGTTTATCTGTCAATTGTTGAGAGCAAATAACCCACAAAAGGAAAAATAATAACTAAAAAACTACAATTACTGCCTAGCAGCTATATGCCTCCCGTCAAGTTGCACTTACAGTTTACATTCATGTCTGTGAAAACATGGATGTTTCACACACATCTTCCCTTCCAGCAGCACAAAGGATCTATACAATCAGCACAGTTTCAAGGCGGGCACCTAAGATTAGTGTCATCAATTCGGTATCTGAGCAAATGTCTTCCCCTCTGTTCCTGAGACATGTATTGATTAATGGCCAGTAAAGTGTTTTATGCAGAACATTATGATGTCACAGTGATGTTGACCTTTGACCTTTTGGATATATAATGTCATAGCTTCATCATTTTATCCTATTAGACATTTGTGTAAAATTTTGTCATAATTATAATTAATACTACTACTATTACTATTAATAATTAATAAATAGTTAATTAATAATTAACTATTAATAATTAGGACGTTCACGAGAAAAAGACAGATGTAAGGTCAAAGTGACCTCTGACCACCAAATTCTAGTCAGTTCATCCTTGAGTACAAGTGGACCTTTGTGCCATAGTTAAAGAAATTCCCTGAAGGTGTTCTTGCGATATCACATTCATGAGAACTGAGATGGATGCAAGGTAATGGTCACCTTAACCTTTGACCTATGGCCACCAAAATCGAATCAGTTCATTTCTGGCTTGAAGTGGATGTTTGTGCCAAATTTGACAAAATTCACTCAAGGTGTTCTTGAGATATTGCATTCACAAGAATGAGACGGATAAGTTCACAGTGACCTTGACCTAATCAGTTCATATTAAGTCCAAGTTGACATTTGTGCCAAATTTGAAGAAATTCCTTCAAGGCATTCTTGAAATATCCTGTTCACAAGAATGGGACGGAGAGCCAGACAGATGGAAAACCCAAAAACATAACGTCTACAGCCACGGCTATTGTCGGTGCAGAGGCATGTAAAAACTCTTTGGTGTCACAATTAATGTAAAGGTTAGAGAGATACCTTTCACTGAAACTATGGGTAACAAATGAAAACAAATCTGTCTGACTGGATATCACAAAAGGTAAGTGAAAATTTTTTTTTTTTATACGTTTTGGAAACTAATCCTTTGAGCATTTTGAGTTGTTGCAGTGATTGAAAGGTAACACGAAGTAATTAACAACAATAGGGTCAATGAGACCAGAATTAAAAAAAGATCAAAGTACCTGTATCAGTTTATATTAGAGCCAAAAATACAACCCAATATAAAGACACGGTGCATTTTTTCAGCGGTACCTATTTCATGTATTTACATGCTGTAATTACCTCTCTGTATAGTAATTCCATGGCGGAGTCTGCCATTCCTGCGCTGAATTCAAAATTGCCTTCACATGAAATGATGCAGCATATCATCTGTGTTACTGTTTGTAATTTTATATCATTGATTTCAGCCTCATTGTTTACTGTTCACTGTCCTGAACAACTAAAGTTACAGCTGGTACAAACTGTTTCTGACTATTGCTGTTTAATATTATAAGTGTTAAACCAGCAAAACATTTGGTGGCTTTTGTCATCAAAAAAACAAGACAAAAAAAACAAAAACAATATTTATGTCCAAGAACAGCCAACATGTGTCCCATGTTTTAATGTCTTTGGTTATCATCTGTAATGTGAAAACATCACATTCTAACATGGTAAAAAAAAATCTAAAGTGTCCAGTATTCGGTTAAAAAATCCAAGAGTACCACAGAGTGTCTCTCCTGGTGGGCCACTGACAGCGCTGTCAGCTGAGTCACTCACACTGGACAGCAGTAGGTTGTACCAACATCTGCTTCAAAATGACTTTAGCTGACTTTGCTAACATTCAGCATTGGAGCTGAGAGCATCGGAGCAACAAACAGAAACAAATCACACTCTGCGCTGCACTGCCCTCTATTACCATCACAGTTAGGTCATTCTGAGGCAAGACTTGATTGTAATGGTCTACAGCCTGCAACGCTCTTACTCTGCACTTCTCCATATACAATGACGCAGCTACAAAAATTATTCGAGTGATAAAATGGGAGACAGCCTGGGGGCTTGTCAATTGATGATTCAAATTATCAACATTTAGGGGGCAGCCCTAGTTAGCACTGACAACGATGGCTTAATGAAAGAAGACATTTTTCACACAGGATCAGATTTTATTATTGAAGGGAGCAACAAAACAAGAAGGAGCACACTGAGCTGTTCGAGCTGCAGGCCATGGCTGCACACCTCCAACTCTGCAACAGTCTGACATAAAGTTTTAAACTACACCTAACACAGCTAGTCAAGCAGGACAGAAGCAGCCCCCAAATGACCATTTCTATATCAATTACCCAACCTGTGTTACACTGAATTCATGAAGAAACTATTGTTTTCGTCGTATGCCTTCATGGTAAATGAAGAATCTAAAATGGAGAAAATTCTTGATGAATTGAAGTCATAGAGGTCCACGTTTAACAACACCAAAACTATGTCAAAATATGCATTTCCATACATTCAGACAACTTGTGCAGTTTATCCAGTCGTATGCTTAGTACATTCCAAACAGACAGCCCTTCCTGACGGGATACTGAATGTAAAGTGAAACTTTTTCTACGCTCTCTTCAAAGCCAGACAAAAACAATAATTTTACCTCCGCTAATACAGGAACTGTTGGTCTACTGCTGCCTCGATCAGCTAATTTGTTTGTGTTTTTATTAGACTTTGGTATTTTAAAGGTTTAGTCATGATTCAGTGAAGTCACACAATAACACAAACAATCTACCACTGGAGGCAGTGACAGAACAACACCTCTGTCCAGTGAGGTAAAAATTGAGCATAGTGTTAGTTCAGGCAGGACACGATGCCAAGCTCAGCTCACATCCCAGCTACATCGGTTGATCTCAAACAGCAAATCAACTGATGGAACAGCTGATTGATGGAAGGGAGTCAGCTGATAGATCACATGATTCCTTTCTATAAAACCAATTCGCAAATCTCATTCAGGGTGCCCTATTGAAACTGCTCTGGCCTGCCTACTGCTGCTACTTCCTCTGCACGCTGCTTTGCAACTTGCCTCCACCCCAGCTCCTCCTTTTCATGTTGTGTCTGACTTATCAGTGTCAATTGTCATTGATGCTGGCTCTGTTCTGTTCCTGTAGGGTCTTTGCTGCTGCTCTCCCTTTCCATGTAGGCGCATGGAAGGGCAGGGAGGTTTGCCTCTCTGCCTCATTTGCACGTGGAAGGGCAGACAGGTGTGCTCTCTCCGCCTTATGCTTTCAACATAGGTGCGTGGAAGAGGCTTTCTGCGTAGGCCCGAGGAATGGCAGAGGGGCCCCAGAACAGAGCCATACCATCAAATATGATACTGCAAATTGAAATAAAGTTTTCTTTGTCAAAATTGTTCCTGACTGAATTATTGTTTTTGTCAATGGAATCTGGCTTTAAAGAGGGCATAGATAAGTTTCACTTTCCGTTCAGTTCCCGCTGGAAAGGGCTGTCTTTTTGGAAAGCACTGAGCATATGACCGGATAAATGACACTTGGATTATACTGCACAAGTTGTGTGAGAGTTTGGAAACATATGTTTTGATATAGTTTGCTGTTGTTTAACGTGGACCCCTTTTACTTCAATTCATGAAGAATATTCTCAGTTTCTGGATGCTTTGTTCACAGGGAAAGGCATGCGAGAAAAGCAAAGTTTTCTGCACAAATTGAACTTAACACACGGTGAGTAACTGATATACAAATGGTCATTTGGACAGGTGAAGTATTTGTTTAAGATTTCTGTCCTGCTTGAGTTGGCGACACCTGTGGCTACTAGTTGTAACAGAAACTGTGGTTTAATGCTACAGGTCCCAAAATTCTGGGGGCAGCAAACACTTGTTGAGCAAGCTATTTCGTAAGGAATACATCACAGGACCAAAACAACCAATGCAGCCAAACTCGAAGAGTTTTAATAAAGACCTCCGTGAAGTATGCCTTTGAGGATTATAACTTTAAAATGATGGACTTCAATTTTATCAAGATAATCAAACTTTTTATATTTTTGTTGATATGTAAAAATACTCCCAGGGGAAACCATGGCAACAGATTCTACCTTTGACCAGATGTTATTACCTGAACAGTATAGTATGTGATGTTCTCTTTTTCTGGCAGTCTTGACTCAAGGCTAGACCGAAGAACTGTGCTCTTTACCGACTACTTTTCTTGACATGTTGTCCTGAAGTTTGTTTTGGTCCAGTGACTCTATTCTAGATAAGAATACCACTTGGTCGAGGTACTTAATCAACATGGGGGCCAGGCATTATAGAGTCCCACACTCGGCTATCCCCAGCAGAGACAGTGTCCTGATGGCCAGGGTCCAAGAGCAAATTTCATTATATCTGATCAACATGGCTCTGAAAATGGCAAACAAAGAAACCCTTCCTCGTCATTCATCCTTTCCTTTAATACTCCTTCACTCTGTCCCTTCCTCTATGTTTTCTCCCGCCGCCTCCCTTTAGCCCTCTGGTGTATCCCCTCACCTTTCGATTATCCCTGGCACAGGCCACATAAATCAAGCGCTCTCCACCTCTCCCCCTAATCTCTTTCTCTGCTCTTCTTTCCTCGTCCACGCCCCTCCACACCAGATTGATTTCATTTTGCTCATTTTGTTCTTGTCCTCTGACACACACCTCCTCCCCTCTCTGTTACCCTCCACATCTCCCTCACTACATTTTATGAGATTTGTCATATCAGCAAACCTTTTATTTTTTCCTCCTCATATATTTAGTTTTACCTCCAGTGCTGTCAAATAAAATTGCATGAAATAAACACAAATACTGACTGTGCAGTTGCATTGTGGACCTCAGTCATGTACATATCACAGTTCAGTCCTGTTACCTTTTGGTGATGGCAAAAATTTGCTGAAAATTAAAAAAGTTCTGTCAGGTGACAGCTTGCCTGGCACACCCCTGCATATCTTAGTACACCGATATTGCGGCAAACTTAAAAGGCCTTCATGCACATATTTACTGTCTAGGCTGACATATGCTTTGTTGCTTTTTCCGCTGCTGCTATTGTCAGAGCCTCCACCTACACTGCCACCTGCTATGTGTTTGTGTACACCCTGGAGGGCCTTTTCTAAATAAAGCCCCAGGATTCAGGAAGTATTTGCAATGCAACCTGCATGTTATCTATCGTGGTGCGATGTATATGCATTGCTAACAGCGGGGAGCATCATCAACAGAGGAAACATACCACCGAATCCAACTTTATTACCATTTCTATATGCAGTAATGTTTAAAGTAGTGATGCAAGTGATTCCTGACAGTGGGACACTTTTCCAGTTTGGAATCTGGGTCGCTGGAGCTGAAAGTACATGTACATTGAGTCATTTTGCCTTATTACTAAGGCTGTGTTCTACAGTCTCAACCTCCTCTGCAGCATAATGCTGTGTCATCCAGCAAGGTGCTGCCTTGGCCAACCAAACACATAAGAGCACATTCCTGGAAGGCTACCTTTTAACACTAACAAATTTTGATTGTTTACTGAGTATAACAAGTCATTGTGCAGTGTTTTGCTGTCTGTTGAACCTTTAAAGCCCCACTCCAGCCAGTGTTACTTTCTGTTTTTCAGTTAACGTTCCTTCATAAACATACAATGGGGGGAGGGGTTAATACTCAGACGAAATCAATTACCGTGGCAACCAGATTGTCAAACAGCGTATATGTCAAGGTCAACGTCATTAGCAAGGATAGTGACAGTGTAGATATTAGTATGACTAGCAATACCCTTACATAAGTTACGAGGTGGAGGATTTTCCTCTACTTCCTTCACCTGGAGAAAAATTAATGAATGTGAATCTAGCGTCAGCTGGACTTCAGTTGCTTCAGAATGATGGCCGCTCAGCATAACTATCTAACTAACAGTAATTACGTGTAATTGCTTTGTATTTTAGTTTCTGTAATGGCAACAACAAGTTATACAACAACAATGACAAACATCACAATTTTAAAACAATATTTACTGACAATTTAGAATTTCCTTTGAAAAATAAGGTAGTCACAATGTATATTAGCTGCTTTGTGTCAAACAGTTAAGTTAGCCATCATTTAAATTGGCTACTTTATATCAAACAGGTAAGTTAAATGAAAATTTGTGGCCGAAGCCAAATATTTTTAAATGCTTGGCCGAATACCGAGTACCGAATACCGAATATCATTGTTTAGTTTTTCATTAGTTTTTGCAGATGAACCCCCTCCAGATTAGTGTTGTCACGGTACCAAAATTGGGACCCACTGTGCGATACCAATGAAAATATCATGGTTCTGAGTAGTATCACGATACCACAGCGAAAATGAGGCAGATGTGCCTTTTGTCATTTATGAAAAGATAAATCACTTTTCTATAGTACATCAATGATATTTCAATGGAATAAATTACTTATTGACTTATTCATACTTCAAAAACAGCATCAATAAGTGATTAACATAGGGGGGATCAAAATAAAATAAATAAATAAAATAAAAATCAACCAGCCACCCTCCTCCCCTGACAGTCCCTTGATAAGTAATGAACAGTCCCTAAAGTGCGGTGAGGTTTGTGGGCCGTTACTGCCGGAAAGAGAGAAATGTGAAAAGCTCGTTTGTCCTCTGACACATCACATACCTGTGTTAGGCTGGCTCGGCTGTTCAGGTACTTCTGGGCAGTCATGACAACAAGAAGAGGATATTATTGGAACCGACTTCTCCGTCGCCGGTAAGCCGATGGCCGCCGTATTTGACAGGAATACATTAACGTTACTCTCTGTGTCTGTGACCCCCGTTCAACCCACAATCGGTGAGATTCGCCTTTCGTTTCTGCTGCTGGTTGAAATCTGTAGGCTGCTCGCACAGCCTGCTGAATGATTTAAGCCTATTTTTATTTATTATTTTTTATTTTTTATTCCGCCCGTCACGACACGCCGTTTGATTGCGTTATCAAAACACGCTGCTATTATTCGGCCTTGCTTTTAACTTATTCCACCGAATACCGAATGTGTGTGTTTTTTTTTGCAATATTCGGCCGAATATATTCGGTTACCAAATATTCGGTGCATCCCTAATATCAAACAGGTAAGGTAGCTACAGTATACATCGGCTACTCTGTATTTATCAGGTAAATTAACCATACTGTATATCGGCTACTGTATATTGGGTACTTTGTATCAAAAGGTAACTTAACCATACTGTTTATTGGCTGCTGTGTATTGGCTACTTTGTATCAACAGGTAAGTTAGCCATACTGTATATCGGCTTCTTTGTACCAAACAGGTAAGTTAGCCATATTGTATATCGGCTACTGTGTATTGGCTACTTTGTATCAACAGTTAAGTTAGCCATACTGTATATTGTCTACTGTATATTAGCTACTTTGCATCAAACAAATAAAGTAGCCACACTCAGTGTCAGAAATTAGCAAGGGCCACGGGCCATTTGGCCCGCAATTTATCCAAGAATGCCCCCAAAAACCATGTTCCGGGGGCCAAAATTGCCCCCAAGTTTTCCAAACAACTATATATATTTATATTTTTAACAGTATTACAATCTGACATTAAAGTATAATTTTATTTTCATTAAATTAATTTACCATCACATCTACAACTCATTTTCCAGACATAATCAACGAGATTGCACTGATTACATGAGAGTAATCTGACAGAGAAGGGGAGGGGGCTTTGCTGTACCATAAGTATAAATTAACCATTTCTTGGGTGATCTGTCTTGACACAATGACAAATTAATGAAAAATTAAGGTAGAATGAATGTTAAATTTTAAATTAACTTACTTCCAGGATTGCATCTAAGGAATTTATAGTAATTGTCTTGTTTTGCCTAGGGTGAGTCTGTGCTGCCGGTGCGGCAACAACCTTCGCTTTTAAACTTTTAGCACAAAATTAAATTATTTGTTAATTATTTGGCTTTGAGCGTATTAATCTGGACAGGCTGGAGCCGATTCATGTCTCACCAGTACCTGAAACAACACACCCCCACCAAATGCAGCCCCCTGCCTTGTTTTAATGGTCTGGTCTCTGTCTGAATATCAGTACCTCAGTACCCTCTTTTAAACATAAACTGAGAACTCATTTTAATCTAATATTTTTTTTTTAACAACTGTAATTTGTCTGTGATTTGTTTCTTTTTAGCTGTTAGAATTTTAATTTTATATACTTTTAAAAAAAAAAATTTTTATCCATTCCTTTCTGTTATACGATCCTGGTTTTACAGTAAAGCAGTTTCTTTTAGGAAGTGCTACATATATTAAGTTATTATTATTTAAAGAATTCTTTGATCCAGTCTCCAACTTTAAGAGCATTTGATGAGTTGAGGAGAATATTACTGTAATACTGATGAGGAAAAAGTCACTAATGACTCAGAAATGCTGCCTGGCACTCACATCAGTCAGTCTAGCGTTATTATGAATGGTACATTAGGTCAGAGTTGTCACTCACCGTAGTGTGGGATGATGGCCCAGGCCATGGCTGAGGCGTAAATTCCTCCGATCATCCAGAACATGCAGAGCCAGCTCAGATGCTCTCCTCTCTTCTCCCGAGCCAACACCTCCGCAAAGTACGAGAATACGATTGGTACCGCTCCACCAATCCTGCAAAAATAGTTTGCTGTAATTAGCTATATGTGCTTCAGCCACCAACCCTCATTGTAAATATATT